>NW_028319131.1:712500-1007500 GCF_062004578.1 Staurois parvus
CTGTACAAAAAGACATCCAATCCATATGGACTGGATTAATCGTGGTGCGCCCCTACTGGACAATGATAAGAACAAGTACTATATTTTACCTTAGCCAATAGGCCGACAAAAAATGACACTTACATTATGGCAGGCGCCCACCTACCACAAAGCAGACTTTCTGCTTTAACACTTTGTTTTTACCTCCTGCTGCCCTTCCCAGTTATATTTCCTGGAGCTGTTCTTTAAATGAGGGGGGCAAACAGAACTAAGGGTAGGAGATCAGTTATTTAAATGACATGCAGATATGATAAACCCATCAATAAATATACACTATATTGGCAAAAGTATTGGGCTTGCCCTCCAAATCATGTGATTCAGGTGTGCCAATCCCCTCCATGGACACAGGTGTATACAATCAAGCCCCTAGACATGCAGACTGCTTCTACAAACATTGGTGAAAGAATGGGTTGCTCTCAGGAGCTCAGTGACTCCAAGCGGGGTCCCATGATAGGTGGCCACCTGTGCAATAAGTCCATCCGTGACATTTCCTGGCTACTAAATATTCCACGCTCAACTGTTAGTGGGATTATAACAAAGTGGAAGCAACTGGGAACAACAGCTACTCAGCCACCAAGTGGTAGGCCACGTCACATGACAGGGTGGGGTCAGCGCATGCTGAAGCGCACAGTGCGCAGAAGTCGCCAACTGTCTGCAGAGTTAATAGCTAAAGACCTCCAAACTTGGTGTGGCCTTCAGATGAGCCCAACAACAGTGTGTAGAGAGCTTCATGGAATGGGTTTCCATGGCCGAGCAGCTGCATCCAAGCCTTACTGTCTAGCAATCCGATGGACGTGTCTGGGTTTGGCGGTTGCCAGGAGAACGGTACTTGCCTGACTGCATTGTGCCAAGTGTAAAGTTTGGTGGAGGGGGGATTATGGTGTGGGGATGTTTTTCAGGGGTTGGGCTTGGCCCCCTAGTCCCAGTAAAGGGAATTCTTAAGGCGACATTTTGGACAATTTCATGCTCCCAACTTTGTGGGAAGAGTTTGGGGATGGTTCCTTCTGGTTCCAACATGACTGCTCACCAGTGCACAAAGCAAGGTCCATAAAGACATGGAGGAGCCAGTTTGGGGTGGAGGAACTTGACTGTCCTGCACAGAGTCCTGACCTCAACCCCATAGAACACCTTTGGGATGAATTAGAGCGGAGACTGCGAGCCAGGCCCCCTCCCCCGACATCAGTGCCTGACCTGACAAATGTGCTTCTGGAAGAATGGTCCAACCTTCCCACAGACACCCTCCTAAACCTTGTGGACGGCCTTCCCAGAAGAGTTGAAGCTGTTATAGGTGCAAAGGGCGGAGCCAACTCAATACTGAACCCTACGGACTAAGACTGGGGGGCCATTAAAGGTCGTGTGTGGAAAGGCCGGCGGCCCGATACTTTTGGCAATAGAGTGTGTGTATATACCATATTGATAAATGTATATCAGTCTTATTAACTCAGATGGTGCACAGAGCAATAGGGACATACAAAGTGCAATAACTCACAGTAACCAATCAGAACTAATTTTTTACTGTCAGATCAGTAAAAGTTGTTTATTGATCGGTTGTTTTGGATTTACGAATAAAACTAATAAAGTTCTGTTATTGGCAGCCAAGTTACAAATTCATCTTTGCTGGTCGGTCATGTCTGGTTGCTGGTGACGCTCTTACCATTGCTGTAGAGTAGCTGGAGCCTATAATGGATGCCATTGTTCGTTTTCTCTCCGCTCTGCTCCTGCATGGGAGGAAACGGCGTTAGTTCAGCATGATTACACAACTGATACAGCTTCATGCCAGACAATTGGCTTTATTGGTCAACATATGTGAAACAAAAACTGTCTGTAGTATTCCATTCTGTTCCGAGTACAGATGAAAGCTGACATTTTATCTGCCTATATTTTGCCTTCCCAATGCATACCTTATCTTTAGACCTTATCTTTAGATCTGATGTCGTCACTGAGTCTCTGTGCTTCTATATGTATTGCAGGCTGATCATGGCTGGTGGGAAGGACTGGCAGGGTGCTGCACCTGGGAGCTTTCTGAAAACATCACAGCGCCGGCAGCAGGGCCAGTGCTAGACTATTTTTCACCCTAGGCAAGCTACACCCCCTTCAAAAAAAAAAAAACACAAAAAAACTTCATCTGTAGTTCTACTTCACCCCTCTTAGCACACATCCTCTTTCCCCTCAAATTTTCTACCCTAGCACAAATCCTCTCCCCCCAATCCCACCTCCTAGCACAACCTCCTCCAAATTACCTTTCCCAGCACAAATCCCCCATCGCAAATCCTTCCCCCCCACCCTTAGCCCCCCTCCTAGCATCTCCCTTCTTAGCACAATCCCCACCCCCCAATCACCCCAACACAATTCCCCCCAATCCCACTACTCTAGCACACATTCCCCCCAATCCCCTCTAATAGTACAACCCCCCCTCATTCCACCCCGCTAGCACAACCCCCCAATCCCCTTTCCTAGCAACCCCCCCCCCATTCCTGCCTTCTAGCACAACCTACCCCATCCCCTCTTCTATCACAAATCCCTCCCCATTCTTCCCCCCTAGCACAACCCCCCCTCCACCCGCTTTCCTAGCAACCCCCCCCCCCCCCATTCCTCCCTTCTAGCACAACCCACCCCAATCCCTTCTTCTAGCATAACCCCCCCCTCATTCCACCCCGCTAGCACAACCCCCCAATCCCCTTTCCTAGCAACCCCCCCCCCCCATTCCTGCCTTCTAGCACAACCTACCCCATCCCCTCTTCTATCATAAATCCCTCCCCATTCTTCCCCCCTACCACAACCCCCCCTCCACCTGCTTTCCTAGCAACCCCCCCCCCCCCCATTCCTCCCTTCTAGCACAACCCACCCCAATCCCTTCTTCTAGCATAACCCCCCCACCCCATTCCTCCCTTCTAGCACAACCCCCCATCCCCTTTCCTAGCACAAACTTCCCACAATCCCCTCTCCTAGTACAAATCCCCCCCATTTCCCCTCCTAACACAAATCCTCCCCCTTCCCCTCTCCTAACACATATCCCCCCAATCTCCTTTACTAGCACAAATTCCCCCCCAATCCTCCCTCCCAGCACCAAACTTCTTCCTTCAATCCCTCCACCTGGGACAAATCCCTCCTCTAGCTAAAGCCCCTCCAAATTACCCTTCCCAGCATAAAATTGTCCCACCTTGCCCAAACACCCCCCCCCTTTTAAGCACAAATATAAACCACCCCCTCCCCCCCCCCCACCTCCCTCCTACTCTCCTAATACGCATGTCCCTAATCCTTCTCCTATCTCAGATTACCCCCCCCCCCCCCCAACACCCCATTTCCCACCCACATGGAAGAAAAATATATATTAAATATATTTTAAAAAATATTCTTCCAAAATATATTGACATATATTTGAAATACTACAATTTCAATTAAATTAAAATAAATAAATATATATATATATATATACACTGTACGTTGAAATGCATTTTTTATATATTACAAAATATATGAAACATAATTTTTTAAAAATATAAGTTTTGAATATATTCTTCAGATTTTTTTAGCATATAAAAAAGTAATTTTAACATATATTGTTACATATATTTGTAAATGTGTTCCAAAAATGTAGATTAAATGTATTTTTAAAGACATAGAGTATATTTGAAAATGTATCTTTAAAAATATTTGTAATATATATATTAAAAATATATTTTGTAATATATAAAAAAATTAATTTCAACATACAGTGTATATATATATATACATATACAGTTGCAAGAAAAAGTATGTGAACCCCTTGGGATTACGTGGAGTTTTGCATGAATTGGGCATAAAATGTGCTCTGAACGTCATCTAAGTCACAACAATAGAAGAACACAGTCTGCTGAACATAATAATATACAAACATTAGATGTTGCCATGGTTTAATTGCACATAACATGTAAACATTCACAGTGCAGGGAGGAAAAAGTATGTGAACCTTTGGACTTAATAACTGGTTGACCCTCCTTTGGCAGCAATAACCTCAACCAAACATTTCCTGTAGTTGCAGATCAGACCTGCACAACGATCTGGAGTCATTTTGGACTCTTCACAAAACTGTTTCAGTGTAGCAATATTCTTGGGATGTCTGGTGTGAATCTCTCTCTTAAGGTCATGCCACAGCATTTCAATGGGGTTGAGGTCAGGACTCTGACTGGGCCACTCCAGAAGGCGTATTCTGTGCTGTTGCAGCCATTGTTTTGTTGAATTACTTGTATGCTTTGGGTCATTGTCCTGTTGCATCACCCATCCTCTGCGGAGCTTCAGTTGGCGGACAGATGGTCGTACATTTTCCTGCAAAATGTCTTGATAAACTCTGGAATTCGTTTTCCCATCAATGACAACAATCCGTCCAGGCCCTGAGGCAGCAAAGCAGCCCCAAACCATGATGCTCCCTCCGCCATGTTTCACAGTGGGGATGAGGTTTTGATGTTGGTGTGCTGGGCCTTTTTTTCTCCACACATAGTGTTGTGTGTTCTTCCCAAACAACTCAATCTTGGTTTCATCTGTCCACAGTATATTTTGCCAGTAGTGCTGTGGAACATCCAGGTGCTCTTTTGCAAACTTCAAACGTGCTGCAATATTCTTTTTGGACAGCAATGACTTCCTCCGTGGTGTCCTCCCATGTACTCCATTCTTGTTTAATGTTTTCCTTATTGTAGATGTGTCAACATAAATGTTAGCATGTGCCAGAGATTTCTGTAGGTCTTTAGCTGACACTCTGGGATTCTTCTTTACCTCATGCAGCATTCTGCGCTGTGCTCTTGCAGTCATTTTTACAGGACGACCACGCCTAGGGAGAGTAGCAACAGTGCTAAACTTTCTCCATTTGTAGACAGTCTGTCTTACCGTGGACACAGGAACATCAAGGCTCAAGGAGATACTTTTGTAACCCTTTCCAGCTTCATGCAAGTCAACAATTCTTGATTGTAGGTCTTCTGAGAGCTCTTTTCTGCGAGGCATGGTTCACATCAGACAGTGCTTCTTAAAACCAGTAAACCCAAAACAGGTGTGTGTTTTTTAAGGGCAGGACAGCTGTCAGCAACACATCCAATATCATCACACTGATTGGAGTCAAAGTTGGCTCACTCCTGGCTCCAATTAGCTCTGGGAGAAGTCATTAAGCTAGGGCTTCACATACTTTTTCCTCCCTGCACTGTGAATGTTTACATGTTATGTGCAATTAAACCATGGCAACATCTAATATTTGTGTAGTATTATGTTCAGCAGACTGTGTTCTTCTATTGTTGTGACTTAGATGACATTCAGAGCACATTTTATGCCCAATTCATGCAAAACTCCACATAATCCCAAGGGGTTCACATACTTTTTCTTGCAACTGTATATATATATACTGTATATATATATATATATATATACACACACACATATATATTTTTTTTTTAAATATACTGAATACGGCCAAAATTGTAGCATTGCAAATATATGTCAATATATTTGGGGAGAATATTTTTGAAATATATTTCAAATATATTTTTCTTCCATGTGGGCATCCCTGCATGAATAGCCCCCATCCCCCTCCTGCACAAACCACTCATCTCAGCACAAATGATTGTTACCCCTCCCCTCCCCCCCCTTCATTGTGTACAGTTCTCCTGGCATGTAAGCTCTACCCTAGAACTGGCCATGGTGGAGAGTAGGGGAACCAGCAGCCATGGCTGCACCCTAGGCAGTAGTGTGCCCTAGATGGCTGCCTAGTTTGCCTAGTGGTGGCACCGGCCCTGTGCCTTGGTACTCCTTTCTGATCCCTCAGTCCTGACAAAAGCAATGGGCTGGCTCCTGCCTTGATAGGTGGGTGTTGGTCTGGAGGAGTGGGTGTCCTAGGCCGGTGTATTTGCATGCAGACCACTCTAGGTAATGTCTACATGTGATGCTGAACCTCCATGATTGAAAGAACTGAAATCCAATGAACGAATGGGAAGGGCCAGGGACAGTTAGGCTGGGGCGCCTCCCTCTGGACGTGGTGGGAATAGTTTCTGGGAGGAAAAGACTAAATGATGATGGACGTCCACCAGCCAGGAAATTAGGTGAGCTGTACCCGAGGAAAGGAAGCTGTACAACTGGAGTTTAGCTTCAATTTGTCCTACCACATGAGACAATAATACCAAAAAATGTCACTTCCTGTCCTAGGGTGACACCGTTCACTCACTGTACTGTATCTATGGAGGAGCAGTGTTGTCACCCTAGGACAAAAAGTGTGTTAGGACTGCATACAACCCGCTCTTCTCCTCTCTTCCTCAGCTTACGGGAAGAGAGTTCTGTAGTCTACAGATGTTCTTTTGCGCTACTTAGCTTCTGATGGAATGTTCTTAGTTTTTTCGTTTAGACCATTTGTGACTGAATGTTTTCAAGCCATCATTTTAAGCTACTTTCTCTTCAGGTCGAATGTTCTTCGGATATTGTTTTAGGCTGTTTTCCCTTCTGGTCAACTGTTCCTGAGCCATTGTCGTTAACTAAAAATAATAGCCAAAGAACTTCCAACCAGCAGAGGAAATAGCCTAAAACAATACTCTAACAACAATGGACCGGAAGAGAAAATGGGCTAAAAGAACAGTCTAATAACATTTGTCCCAAATAAAAAGAACATTCGACCAGAAGAGAAAACAGCCATACAGCAAAGCCGAAGAACATTCAACCAGAGGAGAAAATAGTCTAAAATAATAGTCGATTTCCTTTTCTAATCGAGTGTTCTTCAGCTATAGTTTTAGGCTATTTTCTCTTCTCTTTGTTATTAGTTGTTTTTTTAGGTTATTTTTTATTGAATTTTGCTAGGCTATTCTCCCTTCTGGTCGACTGTTCTTGGGATTTTTTTTTAGGTTGTTTTCTCTTCTAGTAGAGTGTTGTCAACCAAAGATATAGGGCAGTACAGTGGCTAAATGGTTAGCACTTCCAACTGGCAGAACTAGGGACATTGGATGGAATCGCAACAACGGCACCACCTGCCTGGAGAGGTGTGGTGGTAAAATGAGTATCCCGTGAAGATATGTATCCTTTGAAGCAACTGCACATGTGCCGGTTTCAGGCCGAAGGAGCTGATATCCGACTTTAGCACAGAGCCGGCGATCGGCTTCTTTGGCCTGAAACCGGCACATGCGCAGTTGCTTCAGGGGATACTCATTTCACCGCTACACCGGGGTGGGGGCAGCTGTAACTGTGCCGGAATCCTGCAGCCCCTGTGATGGTGTCACCCGGTGCGGCCCGCATCCCCCTAGGGACACCACTTCCAGGGGGTGTAGGATTACTCTCAGTCTCTTTCCTGTGAGCTGGTTTAGGTAGGTGGTTGCCTTCAGGCCTTATGCTAGGCTGGCTCCTTTCCTGGTTCCACAAGTAGTCCTCCCTCCAGGAACTGGTAAGACTGAGCAATCCTCCTGTCAAGGTCCCAAGCCTGTAGGTAGGCTCCTTCCCACTGGACCCCCTCCCAGGCTCCTGCATCTCTTCCTCTCACTCCATCTTCCACCTGAACTCTCTCCCTTCTGACCAGATTTATCTATGCTTGTCCCAGCCTCATGCCAAGTGTCCTGCTTGGGGATTGGTCAGGGTCAGGGGCAGACTGACAACTCATGGGGCTCCCGGGCAATAGGGGATCATGGGGCCCCTGTGTCCTTGCCCAAACTCAAAAAAGCCTATAAGAAAGGTACCAGGGGCGTCTCATGGGGCCCCCTACCGACCCGGGCCCTCGGGCAGTGCCCGAATTTCCAAATGGTCAGTCCACCCCTGGTCAGGGTCCCCTAAGCATACAGATGAGTCACTCCTCACCCTCACCCACTGAGTTCTAGAGACTTCTCCAAATCTCTAGATCAGGGGGAGGTATCAGAAAGCTGATCTGCAGAACCCTCAGCCCTGACCCAAATTTGACCCTCTGACTATCTTCTTGGCTGCTACTCAGCCTCCTGCTAAAAAAAATAATTAACTTAGCTCCCCCTAGCTTTCCTAGGAAGGTGCTACATATTTTTGATTGGCCAAAGAACATTTGACTAGAAGGAAAAATAGCCCCAAAAAAAAAAGCTGAACCATAGCTATTGTCTTAGTTATTTTTCCCTTCTGGTCAAATGTCCTCAAACGTTATTCTCTTAGGACTGAACGTTTTTAGGTTGCTAGGGAACGTTACGCTCACAGCCATAATAGCAGAAAATAACATTCATTTTTCACATATCAAAAACATTTACAAGGGTAATGATATTTGCAACTTTGTAACGAACGCCGATACATTCACGCTGCAATTGTTTTCATCAATAGACGCCTATTTTGTCTGTTCAATACGTGGCACCTATCTTCCTATCTTCTTGCTGAATTCTGACATTGACTTCTCTTAATAACAGAGGATCAGCTTTTTCTTAGGGTTTCGCTCCTGAGCCGCCGCTGTTCCTGATTTTACATGTCTTTATTTATTTCTCCTAAATTGTAGGCACACATTTGTGGTTTCTCTGGCTCAAGGAAAGAGAATTCAAATATACACACTGATGCCTAGAGCGCTGTGGAGGCTCAAATCTTTCTTCATGTATTGATGGAAGTGTTGGCTTGTGAAAGGCCCCCCTGTTTTAAAGGGGTCCTAGCATTTATTTTTACAAAGCTTCAAAGGGCTGGTCTACCCAACATTGAAGTGTTTGGTGGATGCCGGACAGCTGAATCACCTGATCGCTGCAGTTTCTAAGCTCAAAGAAGCCAATGTTCTACAATGGCCAAATCAAAAAACGGATTTCTATCCAGCTCTGATTTTCTGGTAATCTTTGAAAACAGCAGCATACAAGTGTGACAGGAGTGACTTTGGGTGGGGGGCCCATGGAACACAACTCACTTTGGAGGGGTGGGGAGATCCCTGTCTCAGCTCCCCATATCCCTCTTATGTGTAAGTCACCCTGTGCCTGTTAGGGGTGCAGGGTGAAATGTCCTGATATTGTGTAGACATGTATAGGAGATAGGTGGGGGTTGTGGATTCTTTGGTGTTATGTGATTGCATCCCATTGTTCTATTGTGTGTCTTGCTTGGGAGCAAACTATTATGGGATGTATGTGTTTGTGTATTGGCTTGGTGGGGGGTGTCTGCTGATGAATTTCTTGTCTCTAGATTTGGTTTGCCCCGCCCTGTGTCATTATGCAGGGAGGGGGGAATTGTTCCCTTGAATGTATATATCTTGTATCTGTGTTAAAATAAAGCAGTCTATTTCCTGGTTTTACTTTGAGTGGTGTCCGTGGATCTGTGTTTGGACAGGGAAGCGGAAATACCCTAGCGCAGTCACGGTCCGGTTCCGTTACAACAAGCTTCATCCAAACTTCACGGACAACCAATAAGCTCCTTTTACTAATAAAATCTGATGTAGCACCCCCATAGTTAGTGCAAGCTGGAAACGTTAGTGCAGCTCCTCTGTAATAAGTGGAGCAGGGGTTGATTTTTCAGGCCTGCTCAGTGTCTCACAAGATGCTGCTCTGATTTCCTCCTGCGTTCTAGAGAATTTTAGATTTATAGTGTGTGGGAGAAACGGAAAAGCAGACAGAATATTTATGGGGATCAAGCCAACACCTGGTGTGCCCAGTAGGTGGCTGGAGCGTTCATAAATAGTCTGGGGCCTGAAGAGAAGGAGGTGGAAAAGACATTGAGGTCCCAGCTGGAGCTTTAGCCTGGGGGGCCTATTCAAAAAGCCTGGTCCTGGAGTCAGCTTGGGTCTGGAGGAGTGCTAGGAGGAAGTTGGAGAAAGAGTGTCAGGGGGAAATTGGGGTAAGAGTGTCCAGCTGTCCTACTGTGGTGAGTCTGTGTCTCCCTCACTGAAGGATATCGGAAGGAGGCAACCAATGATCCTGTGGCATTGTGAGTAAATGACCTAAGTGTGGGACCGTAGTGACTGTGTGTGGTTCTTGGAAAGAAGACATAGTCACCTCATAGCAGCAGAGAGTTGTGAGGGACTTTTTGGAGCTTAGAGAGAGGAGTCTTCAAAGAGCTCAGTTCACCAGTTTTAGGGCAACCCATGCTTCCTCCACGCCATCTAAGGTCAAGTTTACAATAAAACATAAAAAAGGCACCCCTAGACTGCACTATTCGAGCCAGTGAAAATGGAGGAAATGCTGTGTGACTGGCTGCGTGTGCATTAATCTTGGGGGAGAGCATCAGTTTCACCTGCGGCTCCTTGGGGGGTGCGCTGCACCTGACTCAAAAGTCAGGACAGGCACTTGCTGTTTGTTCTATCTGTCAGAAAAGCCTCTTCTGCACTCCCCTCCAATCACACGAGCATCAAATTCCCAAACTTCAAGCTAAGCTTTGCCCATGCTGAATTCTCTGTCCAATGAGAGTGCCTTTAACAGTCCATGGGCTCACACTCATTGGTCATGAGGATAGAGGGTGTGGGAGGCTTTGCTCTGGGGAGGGGTTAAAACCTAAATTCAGGGAATTTAAGAACTTTCAGACATACAGAGCAGAGTTTCCTGACCAACAAAAGCTCACAGGTTCACTTTAAAACCATCATATTGTCTGCAGGTAATAAGGAAGGGTGGGCATTCAGATCTGGAGCAATATTTCATGTTAATATTGGTTACCCGATAGAGTTAGAAAATGGGACAAGAGGCTGAATACTTTTGTAAAATACTGCCCCACAAAAAACCCCATCTTACGAAAAATGCAATGGGTGGAGTGGGAACACCTCAAGGTGGATAGGAACACCCATACCTCCAAGGCCGACAGGAACAGAGCCAAAGACTGTGATTGTGAGATCTTGGCGTTGAAACCCCACAGAGATAAAAGGAGCAGCTCAGCCAATCAAACAATATCTATAACTGAAATACCATTTTTTGCAAGACTGACCTTTTTAGGGGAAAATACAGATCATATTTATGAAACACTGGGATTCTTGAGCCTCAGTATAACCTTGAAGACTGCAGTCTCAGAAATAATTTTTAACTGGATCCATTTTGATCCCTCACCTTTCAATTGTGACTTGAGTAAATGAGACATGCCTTACTTTGTCTTTTTCTACAAAGTCGATGAAGGACGTCCTCTCGATCTCCACCGGCTGCCCTTGACGGTCGTAGAGTGCAAGAACGAAATGGAAGAAGTTGGATTTTCTGAGGTTGGATGGCGGCTGCTTTTCGAAGTGGGCTCTGGACAGCCCGATCCCACTATGAGAGAGACATGGAGCAACAGGTGAGGACATGGAGCAGAATTAGAATTACAAACACCAGGTAAGGACATGGCACGGAGTCAGATACATGTACATCAGGTGGAGACATGGAGCAGAGCCATAGATATGGATACCAAGTGAGGACATAGGGCAGAGTCAGAGACATTGACACCAGGTAAGGACATAGGGCAGAGTCAGAGACATTGACACCAGGGAAGGACATAGGGCAGAGTCAGAGACATTGACACCAGGGAAGGACATAGGGCAGGGTCAGAGACATCAACACCAGGTGAGGACAAAGGGTAGAGTCATAAAAATGGAGTAGAGTCATACACTTGGACACCAGGCAAAGACACGAAGTGGAGTAAGAGACATGGACACTAGGTGAAGACAAGGAGCAGAGCCAGAGGAATGGACACCAGGTGAAGACATGGAGCAGAGTTAGAGACATTGACACCAGGTGAAGATATGGAGCAGAGTCAGAGACATTGACACCAGGTGAGGGCATAGGGCAGAGTCAGAGACGTTGACACCAGGTGAGGGCATAGGGCAGAGTCAAAGACATTGACAGCAGGTGAGGGCATAGGGCAGGTTCAGAGGCATCGACACCAGGTGAGGACATAGGGCAGAATCAAAAACATGGAGAAAAGTCAGAGACATGGAAACCAGGTGAGGACATGAAGTGGAGTCAGAGACATGGACACCAGGTGAAGACATGTAGTAGAGTCAGAGACACCGACACCAGGTGAGGACATGAAGTGGAGTCAGAGACACGGGCACCAGGTAAGGACATGGAGCAGGGCGAGGGACACAAACACTGGGTGAAGACATGGAACAGACTCAGGAACATAGAACAGAATCAGATACATGAACACCAAGTGAGGAGATAGAGCAGAGTCAGAAACATAGAACAAAGTCAGATACATGAACACCAAGTGGAGCACAGTCAGAAATATGGACATGAAGTGAAGACACGGAGTAGAGTCAGAGACATGGATTAGATTCAGAGTCACCAGATGAGGTCATGGAGCAGAGTAAGAGAGATGGACTACAGGTAAAAACATAATGCAGAATCAGAGACATGGATACCGGGTGAAGACACAGATCACAGTAAGAGACACAGAGCAGAATCAGAAACCTGGAGCAAAGTCAAGGACATGGAGACCAAGTGAAGACATGAAGCAGAGTCAGAGGCATAGAGACCAGGTGAGGACATGAAGCAGAGTCAGAGGCATGGAGACCAGGTGAGGACATGAAGCAGAGTCAGAGGCATGGAGACCAGGTGAGGACATGGAGCATTGACTCTGCTCCATGTCATTACCTGGTGTTCATCTCTCTTATTCTGCTTCATGCCCTCATCTGGTGTCTCTAACTCTCCTCCATCTCTGACTCTGCTCCATGTCCTAAGACATGGACACTAGGGGGGGACCAACTAGGCACAGAGGAACCCTAAATAATATGGGAAATGTACTCTAATAGAGGTTTTCTTTAATGTCTGTGATTGTTGAACCCTGTTTTAATTCACTTTTACCCGTTTTAAATACAATTTTAAACAATTCAGGTAATTTACTTCAAATGATTCTCTTTTTTTTACTTTTCCTTTTTTTTCTATTTGCTTCTTTAGAATTATGCAGTAACCACCCCATGTGAATTGGCTTTGTCTGCCCTCCAACACATACGTGTATACATGATAGCATGCTGCAAAAGAAGCCATGAACTCCACCACCTCCATGGACAATACCCTCGCACCTTTTATTGGTGGATTTTGTTGGTTGTCTTCATACGGCTTCTAGGACATCTTATATATACAGTATACATAGCTAGGAATCAGTGTACATGTCACCAAGGGTGGACTGACCATTTGGAAACTCGGGCACTGCCCGAGGGCCCGGGGTCAGTAGGGGGCCCCATGGGATGCCCCTGGTACCTTTTTCATAGACTTTTTTGAGTTTGGACAAGGAAACAGGGGCCCCATGAACCCCTATTGCCCGGGGGCCCCGTGAGGTGTCAGTCCGCTCCTGCATGTCACCTAATACAGAAGTGTAAATGTGAACTGTGTACACAGTGAAAGGGCTGACATCACACGAAAATAATTCCTGGTCGTCACCCGCGTATACGCCGCGCTCCCCGCACATCTGTCTGGGTGTTTCCAGAAAGGGCTACAATTACTGATCCAAATGAAAACAACATGTTGTTACACTATAAGTATACTACACCCTCTTCTCTCACTGAAGAAAAATCAGCACAAAGCATTATGGTCTTGCTGCACTGGGGTCCCGGGCTTAGCTCCTGCAATGGCATCATCTGCTTGGTGCTGGAAAGAAGGAAGGAGATCCTCTCAGCCACAGACATGAGTACATGGATTACACCCTCACCAAACTGACTGCAGAGGGGCAGGGACAGTGGAGTGCAGGGGCGGACTGACAACTCATGGGGCCCCCTGGGCAATAGGGGATCATGGGGCCCCTATGTCCTTGCCCACACTCAAAAAAGCCTATAAAAGGTACCAGGGGCATTTCATGGGGCCCCTTACTGACCCCAGGCCCTCGGGCAGTGCCTGAGTGCTCAAATGGTCAATCCACCCCTGGTGGAGTGTCAGCTCCTCTGGTGCAGAGACTGTTGGGACTGTGGGGGAGGGGACATTAGAGTGTCAGCTCCTCAGGTGCAGAGACTGATGGGACTGTGGAGGAGGGGACATTGGAGTGTCAGCTCCTCAGGTGCAGAGACTGTTGGGACTGTGGGGGAGGGGACATTAGAGTGTCAGCTCCTCAGGTGCAGAGACTGATGGGACTGGCTCAGTGTTCTCTGTACAGCGCTGCATACACCTGCTGTGCCCATTATGAGGGGTTCCCACCATCCCTGTGCTGCGTTCCCAGGTCTGTGCCCTTACTGTGCCCATTATGAGGGGTTCCCATGATCCCTGTGCTGAGTTCCTGGGACTGTACACCTGCTGTCTGCTGTGCCCATTATGAGGGGTTCCCACCATCCCTGTGCTGAGTTCCTAGGTCTGTGCCCTTACTGTGCCCATTATGAGGGGTTCCCATGATCCCCGTGCTGAGTTCCTGGGACTGTACACCTGCTCTGCCCATTATGAGGGGTTCCCACCATCCCTATGCTGAGTTCCCGGCTTCGTGCACCTGCTGTGGCCATGATGAGGGGTTCACACCATCACTGTGCTGAGTTCCCGGGTCTGCATGTCTGCTGTGCCCATTATGAGGAGTTTCCACCATCCCTGCATTATTTTCCTGGGTCTGTACACCCGCTGTGCTCATTTTGAGGGCTTCCCACCATCCCTGTTCTGAGCTCCTGGGTCTGTACACCCGCTGTGCCCAGTTAACAGCCTATCGAGAAATCCTTACAGCAACTGCTGGCAAACAGGAGTCCTCCACCCTACGTCAGGGATTGGGTTCTCTTGGTGGCGCAGTGAACGACACTTGCGATGAGTGATCTCTCCATAGTAATCAGCGCGAGGATTTCTCCATATCAGAAGGAATTATCTGTGCACTGATTACAGCCACTCTGACAGAATGATGATCTCTATGGTGTCATCATCTCCATCGGGGCTCATTAATAAAGAGAGCAGCGGAATGCACAGTGTGCCAACCCACCCAATCAGCATCATCCTTTCATGTATCAGCCACTGAGAACACCAGAAAACCTAACTGTGGTCTGCAGGATTATTATTATTATTATTATACAGTATTTATAAAGCGCCGATAATTCGCTCAGCGCTGTACATTACAAAGGGGGACAGAACATGTGACAGAACAATACCAATACAATGCAAAACATGAGGGGATTGAGGGCCCTGATCCTTGGAGCTTACAATCTAGGAGGGAGGGGATGGTGGTACAGGAGGACATAGCTGTGGGGGATGGAGTGGTAGGAGGACTGGAGGAGGTCGGCAAGTTAGCAGGGGGTGGGGTAGGCTTCCCTGAAGAGATGGGTTTTCAGGGTGCGCCTAAAGGAGAGGAGAGTAGGTGATAATCTGATGGGTTGGGGCAGGGAGTTCCAGAGGATGGGTGACACCCTGGAGAAGTCCTGGAGGCGGGCATGGGAGGAGGAGACTAGGGAACTAGAGAGAAGGAGGTCTTGTGAGGAGCGGAGTGTGAGTGTTGGGTGGTACTTGGATATTAGGTCAGTGATGTAGTTCGGGGCAGTATGGTGGACGGCTTTGTACGTCAGTGTTAGGATTTTGAATTTGATCCGTTGCGCAATCGGAAGCCAGTGGAGGGATTGGCAGAGGGGGGTGGAGGACACTGAGTGGAGGCCAGTGGAGGGATTGGCAGAGGGGGGTGGCGGAGACAGAGCGGTTGGAAAGGTGAATGAGTCTGGCAGCCGTATTCAGGATGGACTGAAGCGGGGATAGCCAGTGGCGAGGCAGGCCAGTGAGGAGGGAGTTGCAGTAGTCGAGTCGTGATATGATGAGGGAGTGGATGAGCTGTTTAGTGGTTTCTGGGGTTAGGAACGTGCGGATTTTGGCGATGTTGCGGAGGTGGAGTCTGCACGAGTTTGTTAAAGATTGGCCTTGGGGCTGGAAGGATAGGTTGGAGTCCAGAATGACACCAAATACTCTGGCCTGCGGGGCGGGTTGGATGTGATGGAGAAGTCAATGGGGGGGGGGGGGTCCGGGCTGGGGGGAAGACAAGAAACTCAGTTTTGGAGAGGTTCAGTTTAAGGAAGTGGAGCGACATCCAGTCTGATATGTCGCTCAGTAGGTGTGTGATTCGGGCGGAGACCTAGGGGGTGAGGTGGGGGGTAGAGAGATAGATTTGTGTGTCGTCGGCATAGAGGTGGTAGTTGAAGCCATGAGAGTGTATGAGTTGGCCAAGGGAGGAGGTGTAGATGGAGAAGAGAAGGGGCCCGAGGACAGAGCCTTGAGGGACCCCAACAGAGAGGGGGAGTGAGGGGGAGGTGGTAGCATTATAGGTAACGCTGAAAGAGCATTGTCACAGGTAGGATGAGAGCCAGGAGAGAGCAGAATCTCTGAGGCCGAGGGAGTGTAGTTTTTTTTGAGGAGGAGGGGGTGATCGACTGTGTCTAAGGCCGCAAAGAGGTCAAGGAGTATGAGCACTGAATAGTGGCCATTAGCTTTGGCGGTTAGCAGGTCGTTGGAGAGTTTGAGTAAGGCAGTTTCGGTGGAGTGTAGGGGACGGAAGCCGGACTGTAGGGGATCAAGGAGGTTGTTGTCGTTGAGGTGAGAGCTTAGGCGGGTGTAGACTAGGCGCTCGAGGAATTTAGATGTAAATGGGAGCAGGGAGATGGGTCTGAGGTTGTTCGGGTCATTGGGGTGCAGGGAGGGCTTTTTAGGTATGGGGGTGATGTGTGCATGTTTCAGAGGGGAGGGGAAAGTGCCGGAGGAGAGGGAGAGATTGAAGATGTGGGTGAGGGAGCATAGGATGGAGGGGGAGGGAGGTCGTAGGAGTTGTGAGGGGATAGGGTCAGATACGGAACTCTGTGCATAAAAATCGCTTGCTGCACTTACAGCAGAACTACAGTTATTTTGTATTATATTTCACACCCAGCCAGGGGCGGACTGACAATTCGAGCACTTGGGGAATGCTCAAGGGCCCGGGGTCAGTAGGGGGCCCCATGAGATGCCCCTGGTACCTTTCATTGGCTTTTTTTGGGTGTGGGTGAGGACACAGGGGCCCCATGATCCCCTATTGCCTGGGGGCCCCATGAGTTTTCAGTCCGCCCCTGCACCCAGCACTGTAAAGAGTTAAAGCAGAACTAAACTCTTCTGCTCTGTGATTGGACATTTTACCATTACGTGCACTTAGTTCACTTAGCACGTATTGCAGAAGAGTCAATTCTTCAATGGAAGCCTACCTCACAGAGCTTTTTCTAAGACCTCAGAACCACTTTATAAAAGTATGTAATGGGGTGGAGATCCCTATCATGGGAGGCTCCCCCATTATACTGCTTGGGTGCATGCCCACCATTCTGGGATCCTAGCGGGAGGGATTTGGTTGGTTGAGGAGTAGGCCTCATGGGAGGAAGGTCTTGTTCTTCTTGTGAGACAAGTTGGTGGATGCTTTCCCGCTCAGGGCAAAGCATGGGCCTTCCCCCTTTTGGAAGATGGGATACAGAAGTGGTTGTATATGTTGTGTGTACGTATCTTCTACAACGCTGTTCGTATTGCTGAAAAAATGGACCAGTTTCTTGGATTGAGATCAAAAGTGAAGTATTTTACAATGTTCCCCATGGAAGGACCTCCAAGAGGTGCGCATTATTGGTTACAGAGAGGGCTTAGAGTGGTGGTCTGACTTTTTATGGTAGGAGGTTCATCAGGTTCCTGTAGGGTGAAGGCATGGGATGTTGGTGGATGCCTTCCTGCTCAAGGCAAAGCATGGGCCTTCCCCCTTTTGGAAGATGGGATACAGAAGTGGCTGCATATGTCGTGTGCACGTACACCGGGCTCTTTTTGTTGGATTATAAATGTTGGCATAAAGGCTCTCCTCTTGGTAAGTATAATCTTCCACTGTGAAGGACGTACTACAACACTACAACACTGTTCGTATTGCTGAAAAAATGGACCAGTTGCTTGGACTGAGATCAAAAGCAAAGTATTTACAATGTTCCCCATGGAAGGACCTCCAAGAGGTGCACATTATTGGTTATAGAGAGGGCTTAGAGTGGTGGTCTGACTTTTTAAGGTAGGAGGTTCATCAGGTTCCTGTAGGGTGACGGGATGGGATGCTATTATGGAATCTTCTATTCCTCATACCAGTCCATCCCCCACAGTTATTACCTTTTGTACCACCAGCCCCTCCCTCTTAGATTGTAAGCTCCCAGGATCAGGGCCCTCCTATCCCTCTTGTATTGAACTGTATTGTTGCTGTATTGTCTCCCGTTATATTGTAAAGCGCTGAGCAAACTGTTGGCGCCATAAATCCTGTATAATAATAATAATTTTAGTGCCAACTGCGATGGACCCGAGTAGGTGGGATATTTTATCCCTTGTGTGAGATGTGGAGACATCAAGCTAGAATGGTTGGGAAGCCACAGTTTAGTCCTGGGGTGGAGCTCCACACAGGGACCAGAAGTAAGAGAAAACTCCTAACTTTGGAGAAAATACTTTGGATAGCCCTAGAGTCCTGAGTTTGGGGACATTCAGATAGATGACCTGAATAATGCAGATTCAGCAACATCTACTCTGAAGAAGTGAATATTTCATTAAGCCCACAATGAGTGCGTAGCGCCCTCCTAGACAGGTGCCAGGTCAGGTAAATTTAATTCTTAGCTCCGTTGTAATCAGTTTATCTGCTTGTGATTATTTTGGGCCGTGTCTCACTGGTTGTAGACTTGACTTCTTCCCCCTGCCTTCTGGAGGATTCTGGAAAGTAGTGGGCGGGGAAAGTCAAATCAGCAGTGAATATTTATGCAATCCCAGCCAATCCCTGGGGGGGGGGGTGCCCAGATGGTGGCTGGGAGGGGGCATAAATAGCTTGGGGCTTGGAACAGAAGAGTTCTTGTCCAGCAGTACAGATCCCAGCCTGAAGAGCTGCTGCCCATCTGGACAGTCCAGTTGTGCTTTCTGCTGCTCATTGAGGACCCAGCTCTGGGGGACCTATTCTCCTGAACTTTTCTGGAGCTGACAGGAACTTCTTTTGGGGATCAGGTCTGAAGAATTCACAGGAGAGGTGTCTGGAAGATATTGGAAGGAAGGATGGAAGGAAGCATCCAATTATCCAAGGACATCAGTGAGTACAGACCTGTTCATGGTGTCCCCATGTAGCTCAGCCCATTCTCTGCTGTTACAAGGCCTGTGCTCAGAATCTTTAGGAGGAAGATAGGTGTCCTCAAGTTGCTACCTAATGTTGCTAGTGTATCCCACGGGTTACCCTGCACCCAAGTTTTGTAGTAAAGACTTAATAAGAATACCCCTAGACTGATCACTGAGCCAGAAGAGTGACTGTGACAGTGTGCCTGACTGCTAGTTTACCTACTGGGAAAGAACCTTGGGACCTATACAGCGGGCCCTTAAGAAGGTCAGCGCTACAAGTGCACAAAAAACTAAACTGTGTGCAAACCTAAAGATGACACGTGAAACATACACAATAGTACACAGTGTGCAGCTACCTTCTACCTTCTCATTTCCCCATTCCATTAGTTCCTACTTAACCTCCCTGGCGGTATGATTATTTCAGATTTTTGGTGCTGAAAGCGGTACATTATTTTGCATGGAAATTTGGCGTTTTATATTGTAGGCCTGCAATTCTTAGGAATAACTCCCTGAAATCTGTCCGAACAAGAGTCTAGTAAACATCCCGGGGAGGAGAAACACAAAATCATAAATTATAATTTAATAAATAATCATAAAAAATATTAATATAATAATAATAAATGTAATTCAATAATATAATAAAACCAAAAACACTGAAATGTGAAATAGAGCGCCAAGTTCTCACATCGCTGAGCTCAGTCGCAGAATCGTTTTCAGTGTCTGATGAGGAATTTCCCCCACCAATCATTATCACTCAATTCTGCAAGTGGTTCTGATTTACTATCGCTGTTCTCTAGCCGGTCTAAAACCGCGTCTGACCTAAAGGGACGCTTTTTGGACGCCATGGACGTTTCTCAGTTTCCAGGCAGAAAGAACGGTAAAAATGCAGGCAGGGCGCCGGACAAAGCACTCGGGACACAATGTATGTGAAATGGTTTGATACAGGAATGTTATACTATGTGATTTTAGTGATTTTTGTGAATGTCACTTTTTGTCATTTTCAAATTTCCCGCCAGTTCCATCCCCCGTACGTCCCGACGTCGCAGGCAACGGAACCCGGAAGACAGATGCCGGCATCCGCCAGAGGACATTGCCAGGGACACTGCAGGGGGGACATCGCGGGAGCGAAGGACAAGGTAAGTGACCGAGCGATCCCGGAGCAACGCCGCATGGTAAGCCCAAGTGTAGCTCGGGGGGGGGTTACCGCTTGTGGTACTGAAACTTTACCCCGAACTACACTCGGGAATACCGCCAGGGGGGTTACAGAGGAACTTCACTCAAAAGGGAAAGTTTTCCTTTAAGGCGTCCCTTCCTCCTCTTTCACAAGTGGAAATATTTTTGGGGGTTTGGGGAGGAGACAGCGGGTACCTGATTTCGACAGGTACCTGATCCTGCATCCCCCGCCCCTCCCCACAGTCTTCTGGGACACAGCCCAGGTCCCAGAAGACTGCTGTGAAGCAGTGTGCGTATTAACGCAGAACTTCACCTGAAAGGGAAAGTCTCGCTCTTCCTCCTCCCCCGCCACATTTGGATTTTTTTTTTCTGGGGGGGGGGGATATGGTTTTGACAGAAACCTGCTCCCACTTATTTTCGGATCACCTAAGTTCTCTTCCCCCCTCCCTGCCCGTAGCTTTCTGGGACACATCACAGGTCCCAGAAGACCGTGGGACTCTTCAGGTAGCACAGAGCGGCTCATGCATGCGCAGTAGGTAACCGGCTGTCATGGCACAAGCAGTCAAAGCCGGCTGCCCACAGCTAAGATGCCGGCGCCGGGAACCAAAGACAGCACCGGGTGAGCACACCGCTGGATCCAGGGACAGGTAAGTGTCTGTTTATTAAAAGTCAGCAGCTAAAGCTTTTGTAGCTACTGACCTAATTTTTACAAAAAATGACCGGAGCTCCGATTTAATTATAGGTAAAAATTGAATTCAACATTTTGCATGCAAAAAAAACCTCAGTCTTACCCCATCATGGTTGCTGCGTCCGTTGTCTCTCATTCCCTGTTAGGCATACCCCGCGTCTTACATTCAGTACAGATACTCTTCCTAACTCTGGAAAGGATGAATCACTGATATGTTGTACTGCATTCTGCTGTCTTTTATCCTATTACTATAAATCAGTCATTTCTTTGTAATGTGTGTTGTATCCTCTTCATTTTATATGAAAGAGAGTGAATTCATAAATAATTTATTATTAAAAAAAAGTGCACAGGGTGTGTCAATGCTTTATTCTTGAAGAAGAAGGACCCTTCCCTTACCTCTCAAGGCACCAAGGACACACTGGTCTACTCAACCACAAGGTCTGATAGACCTCTTTCCTCGTGGCTACCTAAAGCCAACCATTGAGCGCTGGGAGAGCCCAAAGTGGTACTAAGAGCACCCCCCAAGCCGCCAATCCCAGGGGGGCTCTTTGCCTTCCCAGACCTAAGCCATACCAGGTAACACTGCTCAAATCAGGAGGCACTGGGCCCCTCAGAACCCTCCTCACCAGGGAAATACTTCCAGTGGATGCTTAACTCAATTTCCATCCCAAGTGGAAGGTTCCTCAGGACCCCATCATACCAGCCAGCCAAAAGGCCAGAAAGTGAAGGGGCACCTCTAATGTACGCTGATGAGAACAGGCCTTTTTTAATACCTTGAATTCACTAGTTAGCTTGAGCCCGGGTACACATACGTGCGGCTCCATATATCGCATGTGATTCGCACGGGAACCGCACCACATTCCTGTGCAAATCACATGCGGTTTGTGTGCAGTGCGATCGGAGGCACCCGCACCAAAAACATGCAGGACCCTTTTGGGGATCCGATTAGAATCGGATCGCTTAGGTATTCACACCTATGTGATCCGATTCTTCACATTGCGTTTTGCGGACCGCTTTCGGGGTGTTGCTAACTTAACATATACACCCGCAGCGGTTTGCATGAACGGGGTGCGATTCTGATGCGGTGCGGAATTCACACTGAAAACGCTGAGAATTCCGCACCGCATCAGTCTGAACCAGGGCTAAGGGTCACTCCAATGCAAATCAATATTTTAGTCTTTTTTGGATAGTAGAGGATCGCAGCAGAACTATGTAGAAAATATTTTTTTTTTTACATCCTGTAGCGAGCCAAGCTGTCCAGCAAAAGTCTCAGTTACTGAATGGTCAGAGCAGTTGCCAATCAGCTGGCCAGGGGGCATTGGCTGCTACAGATTAGATGGACGCACAGCTGCCTATAGTTCACACAGGAAGGCGATTATGCTCCTACAGGATTGAGAGCTGGTGGTCGCCATTAGGCCCCATTTCAGTGCTTGGGAATTGCCCAATTCTGGCCGCGATTCCAAATTGCAACAAACCATGCTAAGAATGCGAGTGTTTTGTCATAAGAAAAAAATACCCAAAATTTGCGCTATCCAAAACCCACCAAAGTCGGCACCAAATAAAGGTACAGGAGCTACTTTGGTGCATTTTTGGAGCGGAGGGTGGCCCGTTCGAATGAAGCAACAAAAAGTGTGACAGCACCCCAAGGTGCTACAGCAGGGCGATATTACCATTGAGCCTTACAAGAGATAAGAAGCCAGTTGGTAAACTCATCCTCTCCATCCCCAGCTATACTGCAAACAGCTATTTTAGGAGGATGGACATTCTTTTAACCTCAGACCCCCTCCGCATTATAAAGTCTCCTTAGACCATGGGATGGTGGGCGCGGGGTTCAGGGCTGCGGTCAGTGTTATCAGGGTAGCGCTCAGTCCCAGAAACTCTACAGATGGAGGAATCCGGGGTGACAACACACAAAGGAATCTCTTACTGGAATCTCCAGACTGCCGTGTGGGAAAAAGAAGATAATTCACAGACGAGGGGAACTCCTCTCCATGCCAGGACCAGTGCCTGGAGACAGCCAACCAGATGTACTAAGACCTGACTATTACCACCACCAACATATCATGTACCCCCACCGTCCCCTTCCTATACACTGCTAACTGCAGTCAGCTACTGCCAGACTGACCGAGAAACGGGGGAAGAATGAGAGAGGAGAGAGCTGGAGAAAAAGGGGATGGAGGGAAGAGAAGAAGGGGATGGGGTGGGGGAGAGAGGGAAGAGAGAAAGGGGATGAAGAGGGGAGGGAAGAGAAAGGGGATTGAGGGAAGGAGAGAGAGAATGAGGGGACGGGAGAGAAAAGGGGGATGGAGGGAAGAGTGAAGGGGAATGGAGGGAAGGAGAAAGGGGATGAGGGGAGGGGGGAGGGGAGAGAGGGGGTTAGAGGAAAGGAAAAAGATGGAGGGAGGGAAGAGAGAGGGGGGTTGGGGGGAAAGGAGAGAGGGGATGGGAGGAAGGAAAAGAGAAGGGGAATGGAGGGAGGAGAGAAGGGATATGGGACAGAGGTGATAGGGGGGAGAGGGGATGGGGGAAGGAAGAGAAAAGGGAGGGAAGGAGGGAGAGGATAGGAGGAGAGAGGAGATGGGGGAAGGAAGAGAGAAGGGAGATGGAGGGAAGGATAGAGGTGATTGGGGGGGAAGGGGGAGGGAAGAGAGAAGGGGGAAGGGAGGGGGAAAGGGGGAACGGAAGAGAGAAATGGGATGGAGGAAAGGAGAGAGGAGATTTGGGGGGGGGTGGGTGAGAGGAAAGGTCGGGGAGTGAAGAAGAGAAGAGAAATGGGATGGAGAGAGGTAAAGGAGAAAGGAAGAGAGAGAGGAGGATGGAGAGAAAGAGGGTGTAACAGTGTAAAAAAGGAGAGGAGGGATTAAGAAAGAAAGCAGGAAATGGAGGAAGATGGAAGGGGAGAGGGAGCGGGGGAGAGAGTGGGGAGAGAGAACAGGGGGAGAGAGTAGGGGGAGAGAGTGGGGAGAGAGAGTGGAGAGAGAGAACAGGGGGAGAGAGCAGGGGGCGAGAGTGGGGAGAGAGAGTGGGGGAGGGAGTGGAGAGAGAGAGTGGGGGGAGAGAGCAGGATGAGAGAGTGGGGTGGGGGAGCGGGGGAACAGAGCGGGGGGGGGGCGAGATTGGGGAGAGAGAGTGGGGGGAGAAAGTGGAGAGAGAGAGTGGGGGGATAGAGTGGGGGAGAAAGTGGAGAGAGAGCAGGGGGAGAGAGTGGGGGGGCAGAGCGGGGGGAGAGAGCAGGGGGCAAGAGTGGGGAGAGAGAGCAGTGGAGAGAGAGAGTGGGGAGAGAGAGCAGAGAGAGTGGGGGAGAGAGTGGTTGAGAAAGTGGAGAGAGAGAGCAGGGGGAGAGAGTGGGGGGCAGAGTGGGGGGGGGCATGGGGAGAGAGAGCGGGGGGACAGAGCGGGGGCAGAGAGCAGGGAGAGAGAGTGGGGTGAGAGAGCATGGGGAGAGTTTTGGGAGAGATATGAAGAGGGATGGGAGAAGAGATGAAGAATGAAGGGGAATATAGGGAGGGAGGAGAAGAGATGAAAAAAAAAGAGGGAAAGGAGAGAGGGTGGGGGGGAGTTGCAGCCCATCACAACATAAAGTGAGCTACTTTGGAATAAACTGCATTTGATTTGTCTGATTGGGTCTGTTTTGGCGGACTCGGAGTCCATTGAAATGTATAGGCTGCTGTAGTGCAACACCTACAGTATGTATTCCTTTTATACAGAAGCAGAGTATAGCCTGAATCAGAGCGGACATAAGCATCCTGTAATATCCTGGCCAGCAGAACTCCTACTGGGAGAGGGGAGAACGGACAATCACTGCACAGTGACAACTTCAACTGTTATAAAATTGTCTCTAAACATGTTTCCTTATCTTTAACCTGCACAAAGTATGGTGACTAAGATGCAAGTCAAACACTGAAAACATTACGTTCTCTGAAAGCATCTGAAGGGCAACGAAACGGAAAACCTGGCAGGCCAAGTTGCATTCTCAGCGATTATAGTCATATGGAATTGCTCATTCAGTGGCCCCAAACGCTGCAGAATCTCAATTTCTAGTGGAGAATCGGAGGAGCTGCTCACCTAGAGACAGAGCAATTCAGTCGGGACTAGCAGGCGGTCAATTAGCGATCCTGATACTAATGATTTGTCACCAGCAGCCCACATTGTGTGACATCAGCCTAAAAGTTATTATGTATTTTTTTAATTACTTCTGTTTTACTATCTGAATACAATGTATTTCTCAGGTAGACATTTAATACCAGACGAAGGGTTCTTAGAGCACTATGGGTTCTCCAAAGTGACCGTGGAGCAGATGCTGCCTGCTTTGAGTCTGGCTTTGTCTGACTGAGGACCACAAGTGTATAATTAAATGGAGCATTATTTCTGCTAGAGAATATAATAAACAGCAGTAGGCCCTCATCAATACTGGGGATCTCTTGAGCCAAAGCAAGCGCTGCAGAATGCAACAGTGGAAATTCAAGAGCTGTACTGACACCAAGCAAGATTCTACCTCCTGTGATGTCATTCTGACATACTTCGGAGGCTCCTTCTGTTCTTCAACCAGTGACAAAGAAATATGGAGATTACAGGACTCGGCGTATTGTATTTATTTTTTATGTTTAGGACTAAAAATAGGACTTGGTATAGTCGGTAACCAGATACACATGTAGTCGTTTGCTACTGCCCTGACATTGGAACAATCTGCCTTGTTTTATTCTCATTAACGCGGAAAACTACTGATGTATCTGGTTACTGACAATACGGAGTCTATTTAGGCCTTGTCAAAGCACCCAAACTCTGATGGAGGGGTAACGTGTCTGTCCCCAAAAACGATTTGGCTTCTGGCCCTCAAAACGTGTAGGCTTTTGACTTCTTGACATGAAAGATAAACTTTCACTGAACTCATTCAAGTTTTTAGGCCTCTCATCCTTTATATATTCATCATGGTTCTGGAATGGAACATCCAAGCTCATGGTTCTGGAGAGGAACATCCAAGTGCATAGTTCTGGAATAGAACATCCAAGCTCATGATTCTGGAGAGGAACATCCAAGCTCCTGGTTCAGGAATGGAACATCCAAGCTCATGGTTGTGGAGAGGAACATCCAAGCTCCACGTTCTGGAATGGAACATCCAAGCTCATGGTTCTGGAATGGAACATCCAAGCTCATGGTTCTGGAGAGGAACATCTAAGTTCATGGTTCTGGAATAGAGCATCCAGGCTAATGGTTCTGGAATAGAGCATCCAGGCTCATGGTTCTGGAATGGAACATTGAAGCTCATGGTCCTGGAAGGGAACATTGAAGCTCATGGTTCTGGGGAGGAACATCCAAGCTCAAGGTTCTAGAGAGGAACATCCAAGCTCATGGTTCTGGAGAGGAACAATAAAGCTCATGGTTCTGGAGAGGAACATCCAAGCTCATGGTTCTGGAGAGGAACATCCAAGCTCATGGTTCTGGAGAGGAACATCCAAGCTCATGGTTCTGAAGAGGAACATTCAAGCTCATGGTTCTGGAATAGAGCATCCAAACTCATGGTTCTGGTATGGAAAAACCAAGCTCATGGTTCTGGAGAAGAACTTACAAGCTCATGGTTCTGGAAAGGAACATCCAAACTCATGGATCTGGAAGAGAATATTCAAGCTCATTGTTTTGGAATGGAACATCTAAGCTCATGGTTCTGGAATAGAGCATCCAAACTCATGGCTCTGGAATGGAACAACCAAGCTCATGGTTCTGGAGAAGAACTTATAAACTCATGGTTCTGGAGAGGAACATCCAAGCTCATGGTTCTTGAGAGGAACATCTAAGCTCATGGTCTGGAATGGAACACCCAAGCTCATGGTTCTGGAAGGGAACATTCAAGCTCATGGTTCTATCGTAAAGTCCAGCTAATCACAATTACAGAAAAAAAACTTTTAAAAACCTTAGATTGCCTTTAAATGCCCCTAAAATTCTCATGTTGTTGAATATTAAAGAGAACCCGTCTAAATAGAATTTGGTAAGCTATCAGCATTGTCTACAGGCGAAGGTGGCAGTGGCTGTCATGTTCATCTTCACTGGACATCCCATTGGTTGACATGGAATGATAAGAGAGTCAGTAGAAACCTCTAGATGTGTGTATCTGTCCTAGATCACTGACTCACTTGGTTGCGACGCAAGGATGGGCATGACGTTCCAGATTTGGCACACTTGCATCTGTGAAACAGGAATCTCTTGTGAAGAAACACTATTATAATGTGGTCCAGCTCTGAATGACAGGGACCCATCCAGGACCACAGATGTCCAGGGATGAGCCTTCGGAGCTGGGACGGTCCCTGGAAGATGGGAGGGGGTGTCTACAGAGAGTTCCATATTCCGATATCATCCATCATCATTCCATCTGGCTCCTGATAGCTCCTCTTAGTGCTGTGACCGGCTGCCATTAATTATTCAAGCAAATCGCTGCGTTTTCTAGTAAATGAGCCTGTTACAGTAAGCGGCATCCTGAGCCCGGGGCCCCTCCCCGAGACGCGGGCCGCCACAAGCCGGCTTAATGCAATTAGACATCTCATGAAGAGCTCCACGCTAACGGCAGCGCCGGCCTCTAACAGGCCGCTAAATGCTGGAATGAGAGCCATCAAATGGGATTCTCAGAAATGGACCGCCAGCCCGTCACCTCACCGTCTCTGCCGCCTTAACCCCTCGTGTGCCGCAGACACCTCACCGTCTCTGCCGCCTTAACCCCTCATGTGCCGCAGACACCTCGCCGTCTCTGCCGAATGTGCTGCCTTAACCCCTCGTGTGCCGCAGACACCTCACCGTCTCTGCCGCCTTAACCCCTCATGTGCCGCAGACACCTCGCCGTCACTGCCGAATGTGCTGCCTTAACCCCTTGTCTGCCGCAGACACCTCGCCATCTCTGCCGAATGTGCTGCCTTAACCCCTCGTGTGCAGCAGACACCTTTCCGTATCTGCCGAATGTGCTGCCTTAACCCCTCGTGTGCCGCAGACACCTCGCCATCTCTGCCGAATGTGCTGCCTTAACCCCTTGTCTGCCGCAGACACCTCGCCATCTCTGCCGAATGTGCTGCCTTAACCCCTCGTGTGCAGCAGACACCTTTCCGTATCTGCCGAATGTGCTGCCTTAACCCTTCGTGTGCTGCAGACACCTCGCCTTCTCTGCCAAATGTGCTGCCTTAACCCCTCGTGTGCCGCAGACACCTTTCCGTCTCTGCCGAATGTGCTGCCTTAACCCCTCATGTACCACAGACACCTTTCCGTCTCTGCCGAATGTGCTGCCTTAACCCCTCGTGTGCCTCAGACACCTTTCCGTCTCTGCCGAATGTGCTGCCTTAACCCCTCGTGTGCCACAGACACCTCGCCGTCTCTGCCGAATGTGCCGCCTTAACCCCTCATGTGCCACAGACACCTCGCCATCTTTGCCAAATGTGCTGCCTTAACCCCTCGTGTGCCGCAGATACCTCGCCGTCTCTGCCGCCTTAACCCCTCGTGTGCTGCAGATACCTCACTGTCTCTGCCGAATGTGCTGGATTAACCCTTCATGTGCCGCAGACACCTCGCCGTCTCTGCCGAATGCACTACCTTAACCCCTTGTGTGCCGCAGACACCTCGCCGTCTCTGCCGCCTTAACCCCTCGTGTGCTGCAGATACCTCACTGTCTTTGCCGAATGTGCTGCCTTAACCCCTCATGTGCCGCAGATACCTCACTGTCTCTGCCGAATGTGCTGCCTTAACCCTTCGTGTGCCGCAGACATCTCGCCGTATCTGCCGAATGTGCTGCCTTAACCCCTCGTGTGCTGCAGATACCTCACTGTCTCTGTCGAATGCGCTGCCTTAACCCCTCGTGTGCCGCAGACACCTCGCCGTCTCTGCCGAATGTGCTGCCTTAACCCCTCATGTGCCGCAGACACCCCGCCGTCTCTGCCGAATGTGCTGCCTTAACCCCCCGTGTTCCGCAGACACCTCGCCGTCTCTGCTCCCTTAACCCCTCGTGTGTCACAGACACCTCACCGTCTCTGCCGAATGTGCTGCCTTAACCCCTCGTGTGCCGCAGATACCTCACCGTCTCTGTCGAATGTGCTGCCTTAACCCCTTGTGTGCCGCAGACACCTCGCTGTTTCTGCCGAATGCGCTGCCTTAACCCCTTGTGTACAGCAGACACCTCGCCGCCTCTGCCTAATGCGCTGCCTTAACCACTCATGTGCCACAGACACCTCGCCGTCTCTGCCTAATGCGCTGCCTTAACCCCCCTCGTGCCACTGACACCTCACTGTCTCTGCCGAATGTGCTGCATTATCCCCTCGTGTGCCACTGACACCTCACCGTCTCTGCCGAATGTGCTGCCTTAACCCCTCATGTGCCACAGAAACCTCGCCGTCTTTGCCTAATGTGCTGCCTTAACCCCTCGTGTGCCATAAACACCTCGCCATCTCTGCCTAATGAGCTGAGTTAACCCCTTGTGTGTCATGGACACTTTACCATTTCTGGCTAATGTGCTGCCTTAACCCTTCATGTGCTACAGACACCCCGCCGTCTCTGCCAAATCTACTGCCTTAACCCCTCATGTGCCACAGACACTTTGCTATCTCTGCCTAATTGGCTGCTTTTCCCTTGTGTGCGGCAGACACCTCACCATTTCTACACAATGTGGTGCCTTAACCCCTCGTGTGCCGCAAACATCTTGCCATCTCTGCCTAATTGGCTGCTTTAACCCCTGGTGAGCCAAGGACACCCTGCTGTCTCTTCCTAATCCACAGCATTAACCCCTAGTGTGCCATAAACACCTCGCCATCTCTGCCTAATGAGCTGAGTTAACCCCTTGTGTGTCATGGACACTTCACCATCTCTGGCTAATGTGCAAGGTTAACCTCTTGCATACCACAGACACCCTGCTGTCTCTGCCTAATGTTTTGCGTTAACCTCTTATGCACCATGGTCACCTCACCGTCTCTGCCTAATGTACCAAGTTAACCCCCTTGGGTGCCACAGTCACCTAGCTGTTTCTGCCTAATGTGCTGCATTAACCCCTCGTGTGCCACAAGATAAGTCACCATTTCTGCCTAATGCAGCAAATTAACCCCTTGTGTGTTACATGCACCCCTCCCCACCTTTACCTAATGTGTCTCATTAACCCTTTGTGTGCGTCACGTACGCCTCTCCATCTCTGACTAATGTGCCGCATTAAGCCTTTGTGTGCCACAAACACCTCAATCTCCTTGACCTAATTTGCAGGATTAACCTCTTGTATGCCATGGATGCCAACCCTGACGAATGTGCCATTGCAGGCCACATGTACTCTGCCCTCCCCGCCTAACACACATCAGTCTCTTCTATGCCCCAGATACCGTACTATCTGCACATCAACCCACCATGTGCCACAAACACCCTCCCCCACTCATACTGGAACCCTTCCAAAGCCACAACCCCCATCCCCTTCCTACCCAACATATTGGGGGTCATTTACTAAAACTGGAGAGTGCAAAATCTGGTTCAGCTCTGTGGACAAACCAATCAGCTTCCAGGATTTATTGCCAAAGCTTAAAAGATAAGTTCATCTTTAGGAACATGTTACATGTAACATGTTCCCATAGCTGCAGCCACGCCCCCCCCCCTCCCCGAAGTTTCCTCGCACTATCTGTCAGATTTGAAAACAGCGCAGCCGTGCGGAGCTCCGCCCACATGGCTGCGTCATTTATTCAAGGACTTCCATGAATGAATGAACTGCAAGTCCCGGCGGCCTTAGCGGGCGTCAGCTTGTAGTGTTTAATGAACTATCATGGTGCTGTGGAGCACCGTAGTAGTTCATTGAACCTTTCTGTCAGAATATCTGCTTGGCCATACATTCCGTACACCTCATACACCCCGTACATCCCATACACCCCGTACATTCCATACAACCCCATACATCTCTTACACCCCATACATCCCGTACATCCCATGCATCCCATACACCCCTCACATCCTGTACACCTCTCACACCCCATACACCTTGTACACCCCATACACCCTATACACACTGTACATCCCGTGGACCCTGTACATCCCATACACCCCATACATCTCATACACCCCGTACACCTTGTGCACACCGTACATCCCATACATCCTGTACATCCCATACATCTCGTGCACCCCTTACATCTCATGAACCCTGTACATCCCATACACCCCGTACATCCCATACACCCTGTACACCTTGTGCACCCCTTACATCTCATACACCCCATGCACCCCTTACATCCCATACACCCCGTAGGCCCTGTACATCCCATAAATCCCGTACACCCTGTAAATCCCATACATCCGTACATCTTGTACACCCCATACACCTCGTACACCCCTTACACCTCCTATATCTAGTACATCCTGTACACCTCATACACCTCGTACACCCCGTACATTCCATACAACCCCATACATCTCTTACACCCCATACATCCCGTACATCCCATGCATCCTGTACATCCCGTACACCCCGTACATCCCATACACCCCTCACATCCTGTACACCTCTCACACCCCATACACCTCGTACACCCCATACACCCTATACACACTGTACATCCCGTGGACCCTGTACATCCCATACACCCCATACATCTCATACACCCCATACACCTTGTGCACCCCGTACATCCCATACATCTCGTACACCCCATGCACCCCTTACATCTCATGGACCCTGTACATCCCATACACCCCGTACATCCCATACACCCCGTACATCCCATACACCCTGTACACCTTGTGCACCCCTTACATCTCATACACCCCGTACATCTTGTAAACCCCATGCACCCCTTACATCCCATACACCCCGTAGGCCCTGTACATCCCATAAATCCCGTACATCTCGTACATCCCGTATATCCTGTACATCCAGTACATCCCATATATCTCGTACATCCCATGCGGCAAGCAGACATTCTGACAGATCTGCAGGAGACCTGCATGGTACCAGGGATCTACTGCTCGCTGGTGCAATGCTGTCCAGACTCCTTCAGCCAAAAATAATAAATGCATATTTTTTTACCTGCAAAAAAATGTGCATTTATTATTTTTGTTCAAAAGGTGAACTTATCCTTTAATTGAAGAAGCTGAGGTTAGAAGCTGATTGGCTCCCATGCAGAGGCGGACTGACAACTCATGGTGCCCCCGGGCAATAGGGGATTATGGGGCCCCTGTGTCCTCTCCCACAATCAAACCACACCCAAAAAAGCCTATGAAAGGTACCAGGGGCATCTCATGGGGCCCCCTACTGACCCCGGGCATTGGTCAGTCCGCCCCTGCTCCCATGCACAGCTGCACCGGATTCTGAGCGCTCCAGTTTTAGTAAACCTCCCCCAATGTCACCTCTTGTATGCTATGGGCACCTTTTAACCTCTAACTGCCCTGCTACATGAACCCCTTACACCGTACACAATTCCTTGCCAATACCCCTTTTACACTGAAAGCTGGAGTTAACATCTTGTGTACCACAGGCTACTTGCTTCCTCCTAATGTGCATTCTTTACCCCACACATGGAGCCATTTGTATTCCAGTGATATGGTGCAATCATATGTTAACCCCCATGTGCCAGACACCACGCGTCTGCCTTCACACAAGGGGCTGCAATACATCCTTGGCAGCCAGATGCCTAGCTCATCCAACTAATGCCTCCTCCATTCATCTTCCCATTTAAGGAGCAAGAAGAAGAGATTAACCCTTGCTCCCCCCCATGTCAATGAGATTAACCCTTGCTCCCCCCCCCCCACGTCAATGCCTCAAACTGAGGTTAACCGTTTGCACGCCACAGAAGCCTTGCTGTATCCAGGTAATACTCCCTTGTGTGTTGCAGACTCCCTGCTGTGTGTGATTGGTGCGTCTCAGGCAGATATTAAAGTGTTACTAAACCCCCAGCAGTACAATCAGTCTGTAGATGCAGCAAAGCATGCTTGTTATACTCACTGTGGAACCTAAGGGGTTAATCCTCCACATTGTGTAAATACACTGACTTCTCTGATCCTCCCCTTCTTTTATTGTCCCCGGGGTCCGGGGAGAGCGGATATAGTGAATGTGGGGTCCGGGGAGACCGGATATAGTGAATGCGGGGTCCGGGGAGAGCGGATATAGTGAATGCGGGGTCCGGGGAGACCAGATATAGTGAATGCGGGGTCCGGGGAGAGCGGATATAGTGAATGCGGGGTCAGGGGAGAGCGGATATAGTGAATGCGGGGTCCGGGGAGACCAGATATAGTGAATGCGGGGTCCGGGGAGACCAGATATAGTGAATGCGGGGTCCGGGGAGAGCGGATATAGTGAATGCGGGGTCTGGGGAGAGTGGATATAGTGAATGCGGGGTCCGGGGAGACCAGATATAGTGAATGTGGGGTCTGGGGAGAGTGGATATAGTGAATGCGGGGTCCGGGGAGAGCGGATATAGGGAATGCGGGGTCCGGGGAGAGCGGATATAGTGAATGCGGGGTCCGGGGAGAGAGGATATAGTGAATGCGGGGTCCGGGGAGAGCGGATATAGTGAATGCGGGGTCCGGGGAGAGCGGATATAGTGAATGCGGGGTCCGGGGAGAGCGGATATAGGGAATGCAGGGTCCGGGGAGAGTGGATATAGTGAATGCGGGGTCTGGGGAGAGAGGATATAGTGAATGCAGGGTCCAGGGAGAGCGGATATAGCAAATGCGGGGTCCAGGAAGAGCGGATATAGTGAATGTTGGGTCCGGGGAGAGCGGATATAGTGAATGCGGGGTCCGGGGAGAGCGGATATAGTGAATGCGGGGTCCTGGGAGACCGGATATAGTGAATGCGGGGTCCGGGGAGAGCGGATATAGTGAATGCAGGGTCCGGGGGGAGCAGATATAGTGAATGCGGGGTCCCGGGAGAGCGGATATAGTGAATGCGGGTCTGGGGGGAGCGGATATAGTGAATGCGGGGTCCGGGGAGAGCGGATATAGTGAATGCGGGGTCCCGGGAGAGCGGATATAGTGAATGCGGGTCTGGGGGGAGCGGATATAGTGAATGCGGGGTCCAGGGAGAGCGGATATAGTAAATGCGGGGTCCGGGGAGAGCAGATAAAGTGAATGCAGGGTCCGGGGAGAGCGGATATAGTGATTGCGGGGTCCGGGGAGAGCGGATATAGTGAATGCGGGGTCCGGGGAGAGCGGATATAGTGAATGCGGGGTCCGGGGAGAGCGGATATAGTGATTGCGGGGTCCGGGGAGAGCGGATATAGTGAATGCCGGGTCCGGAGAGAGCGGATACAGTGAATGCGGGGTCCGGGGAGAGCGGATATAGTGAATGCAGGGTCCGGGGAGATCAGATATAGTGAATGCAGGGTCCGGGGAGAGCGGATATAGTGAATGCAGGGTCCGGGGAGAGCGGATATAGTGAATGCAGGGTCCGGGGAGACCTGATATAGGGAATGCGGGGTCCGGGGAGAGCGGATATAGTGAATGCAGGGTCCGGGGAGAGCGGATATAGTGAATGCGGGGTCCGGGGAGAGCGGATATAGTGAATGCAGGGTCCGGGGAGAGCGGATATAGTGAATGCGGGGTCCGGGGAGAGCGGATATAGTGAATGCGGGGTCCGGGGAGAGCGGATATAGTGAATGCAGGGTCCGGGGAGAGCGGATATAGTGAATGCAGGGTCCGGGGAGAGCGGATATAGTGAATGCAGGGTCCGGGGAGAGCGGATATAGTGAATGCGGGGTCCGGGGAGAGCGGATATAGTGAATGCAGGGTCCGGGGAGAGCGGATATAGTGAATGCGGGGTCCGGGGAGAGCGGATATAGTGAATGCGGGGTCCGGGGAGAGCGGATATAGTGAATGCAGGGTCCGGGGAGAGCGGATATAGTGAATGCGGGGTCCGGGGAGAGCGGATATAGTGAATGCGGGGTCCGGGGAGAGAGGATATAGTGAATGCGGGGTCCGGGGAGAGCGGATATAGTGAATGCGGGGTCCGGGGAGAGCGGATATAGTGAATGCGGGGTCCGGGGAGAGCGGATACAGTGAATGCGGGGTCCGGGGAGAGCGGATATAGTGAAAAAAAATTCCATCCTGCTCCTTTCAAAGTTCGCTATTGTCGAAATCAGGGGCCAGTTTTTGTTTTTTGTTGTATAAGCAAAGTTTACATCGGGTGCCGATTTGACCTCATTAAAGTGGAACTGCTCGGCATCTGATCACCACAAACCAAAAATGCTATTTCATTCATTGTTAATATTGAAAGCAATCTCCCCCAACCATCCATCCATCCATCCATGTCTCCAAGCTTTAATTTGCTTTAAGAAATGTAAAAAAAGTTTAAAACAAGTAAATAAGATTTATTTCAGGTACTTATATAGCGCCGTCAATTTTACGCAGCACTTTACATATATATTGTACATTCACATCAGTCCCCGCCCCCGAGGAGCGTACAATCTAAGGTCCCTAACTCACATTCATACATACACATACTAGGGCCAACTTAGATAGGAGCCAGTTCACCTCCCAGCATGTCCTTGGGGTGTGGGAGGAAACTGGAGTACCCGGAAGAAACCCACGCAGGCACAGGGAGAAAAGTCTACGTTCAGTGATCAGTACCAATCACTCACTGTGTTCATGTATAACGGAAGCATAGTAAACTGTGCTTTTTTTTTTAGGTGGCCCTGTCAGGTTGGCTGTATGAGGCCCCATGGTTTCTAACAGCAGCCCTGGTGATTGGTGCCAATCACTCATTGTGTTCATTCATAATTGAAACATAGTAAACTGTGGGGTTTTTTTGCTGTTTTTTTTTTAGTGGGCCCTTTTGGTTAGCTGTATGGGGCCAGCAGCCCTGGCTCTGTGATTATAAAGATGCTAAAGCTTCTTTTTTGTTTTTTAATAACAAACATGTCTATACTCACCTGCTCTGTGCAGTAGATTTGCACAGAGCAGCCCCAATCCTCTTATTTTTGGGTCCACGCTAACGCTACTGGCTCCTCCTCCCTCGAGCAGTGCCCTCAGGAAAATTTGCTTGCCCTGGGGGCACCACTATGTGCTCGTCCCCGAGCTGCTGCTCTATGCGTCCACATAGAGCCATTGCCCAACCCCGTTCCCCCCGCTCTCTCCTCATTGGCCCCCACACGTTGTGATTGACAGCCAATGGCTCCCGCTGCTGTTTCTCAGCCAATGAGGAGGAAGAGTCCCCAGACAGCAGAGGCTGTGGAAACATGCTGCACACAGAACTTTTTTTCACCTTCATGCATAGAATTTATGAAGGTAAAAAACCTTGAGCCTTCAGAACCACTTTAAGCGCTCAGGAGCCCGAAATGTGGGAGTCAGTACTGGGGCAGCTTTATTCGGTGTATAGGGCAAGGATGGGGAACCAAGCCTCCTCCCGCACTCCCAGGGGCGGACTGACAACTCATGGGGTACCCGGGCAATAGGGGATCATGGGGCCCCTGTGTCCTTGCCCACACTCAAAGTAACCCAAAAAAGCCTATAAAAGGTACCAGGGGCATTTCATGGGGCCCTCTACTGACCCCGAGCCCTCGGGCAGTGCCCGAGTGCTCGAATGGTCAGTCCGCCCCTGCGCACTCCTCATACATGGGTGCATCACCCTGATCACATTCTCAGCCCCCTTTGCACCAACTATCCATGGCTGCAATGGAGTGTTCACCACACATTTGGCAAATCTCATGCATTCTAGCAAATAGAAGGTAGTTGCACACGCCTGGTGTTTTTTTTCTTCGTGTGTGTTAGCTGTGGGCATGTGGGATTGAACATGGGCAATTGGAGCATCTGTGGCATCAGTAGCTGTCAGAGTATACATTGATCTGCGCCCTGCTGGTTGCTAGCCACTGACTTGAGGATTGCATGTGGTGAAGCGGTGCCCTCCGTACCGCTGCGCCCTGAGTGGCTGCCCCTCCTGCCCATTCCTTGTTCAGGCCCTGGCGTTAGTCCCCTGTGTTTAGGTAATTTTTATGTTCAAGCATGGACAGTTCCTAACCAACAACGATCTGAAGAATGAGGGACATTTGTGGAGAAATAAGGGACACGGGGATTTTGGAAAAGAAGGATGGTCCCTCAAAATCAGAGACAATTGCTAGTTATGTGCCCTCTCATTGGGAGGAAGAGTGCCTTATTACTGCTGTCAATGAGTAAAATGGTGCCCCATTGTTGGTGTCATTTGGTAGAACAGTGTCTTGTATCAGTGGGAGGAACAGTGCCCCAAGGGCCGGATAAAGGCAAGCAAAGGGCCACATCCAGCCCTAGGACCACAGTTTGGAGACCACTGCATCATACAAACAACAACGACTACTGAGGAGAAAAGATGGACAGAGGGATTTGGTCCAGCAGGGACAGTTCCTAACCAAGTATGATCTGAAGAACAAGGGACGTTTGTGGAGAAATGAGGGACACAGGGATTTTGGAAAAGAAGGATGGTCCCTCAAAATCAGAGACAATTGCTAGCTATATGTAAGTATCCTTAACACCTCCCCCCTCCGCAGAACAGAGACCCTGCACTGATTCTTCAGGCTGAACATGACAGAGACCCCATTCCTTGTCCCAGCCCTGGTGTCAGTCCCCTGTGTTTAGGTCATTTTTATGAATGTTCTTCAATAAAGGCATCTTTCATGGGAGTGTGGTCTTCCTACAGAGGTTGCCGGGAGTTCCTTGAGAAATGTCTGCCTCTCAGATATGTAACCAGTGAGAATAATGACCTTTTTAGCAATCTGTAAGGGGGGATTCTTCTCCATGGCCATCACACTGATGTGCCATGAGCTGTATATATAGTGATTATTAGTAGGGTTTCCCTGGCACTGGAAAGTTGCATCAAGGGTTCCTCGGTGTTACAAATGGTTGTGAAAGGCTGATAGAGGTGGGATAGTTTACTGAAGTATAACTCTTTTGGAAGTGAAATAATACATTTTCTATGGAGGTCTATCCATCAGACCAGGGGTCTCCAAACTTTCTAAACAAAGGGCCAGTTTTTTGTCCTTCAAACTTTAGGGGACCGGACTGTGGCCAGAAGGAGTGGAAGTTTTCCTGGCATCAGTGGGAGTAAACATTGCCACATTTGGCATTAGAGGGAGGAATTGTGTCCTCTCAATGGGAGGAAGAGAACCTTATTACTGCTGTCAATCAGAGAAATGGTGCCCCATTGTTGGTGTCATTTGGTAGAACAGTCAGGGGGACATTTACCATGAGGCAAACAAGGCACTTGCCCAGGGTGGCATTTTTCAGGGAGGCAGCAGCTCCCCCCAGAAGAAGGGATGAGGGAAGGGCCATGTGCTCCATGGGGACCAGGTGAGATCCAAGAGAGGCTGCGGGCTGCTTAATGGTGTATATAGAGCCTGACTCTCAGTCCCGGGGATGTCCAGAGATGAAGATGAGTGTTTTTCTCTCTATCACTGGGGGGGGGGGGGGGGGTAGTGGAAGGCTGTCCCAGGTGGGGTGCAGGGGTGTTGTTGGTCAATGTCAGGCTCTCTCTACGGGAGGGGGAAAGGGGTGGTGTTGGTCATGTCCATGGGGGCAGACAATTGTTGTGTGCCTAGGGCAGCACAAAACCTAAATATACCAATGAGAAAAGTATCTTGTATCAGTGGGAGGAACAGTGTCCCAAGGGCCGGATAAAGACACACAAAGGGCCGCATCCAGCCCTAGGGCCACAGTTTGGAGACCACTGAATCATACAAACAACAACGACTACTCAGGAGAAAAGAGGGACAGAGGGATTTGGTCCAGCAGGGACAGTTCCTCACCAAGAATGATCTGAAGAACGAGGGACATTTGTGGAGACATTTGTGGAGAAATGAGGGACATTAATCTGCGCCCTGCTGGTTGCTAGCCACTGACTTGAGGATTGCATGAGGTGAAGAGGCTCCCTCCCTACCGCTGCGCCCTCCCTAGCACTGTGCCCTGAGCGGCTGCCCCTCCTGCCCATTCCTTGTCCCAGCCCTGGTGTTAGTCCCCTGTGTTTAGGTCATTTTTATGAATGTTCCAGCATGGACAGTTCCTAACCAAAAATGATCTAAAGAACGAGGGACATTTGTGGAGAAATAAGGGACACGGGGATTCTGGAAAAGAAGGATGGTTCCTCAAAATCAGAGACAATTGCTAGCTATGAGTAAGTATCCTTTCCACCTCCCCCCTCCGCAGGACAGAGCCCCTGCCCTGATTCTTCAGGTTGAACATGACACCATTGGCTGGGTATGATGCTTGCACAGATCTATCTTCTCTTAATTATTCATCACTCCAGGCCCGTAAGTGCTGCACATATCGTATCCCCGGTTGTAGACTCCTTACATAAAAACCGAGACAGAAATCAGGCCCCATTGCGAGAATACAGGCATGTGTGGCCCATACTTGGTCGTATTTATGGACTTTTGCCAGAATTTGCTGTGGAATAAGATTCTGGAAGTTGTAAATCTCACCTGGCCGGGAAGGGGGCTCAGCGGAGGAATGACAACAAAAATTCTAACGTAACCCTGTGTAGAGCAAAGCAAAGCTAACGATTCTCACCGCCTGCCATGTGCTGGTTGCCTAAATGGCCAAATACCAAGTGCCAGAGCTGTCACATGGATGGAGGGAAGTGATTCCCGTACCCCCAGAGAAGAAATGAAGACACCCTGTAGCCATTAGATTATTTGTAACCACTTGAAAAATTGGACTTTTAAGAGATGTGTCCTACAAAATGTCAACATAAGACATAAGTTCTATATTTCAATGTCAAAGATACTTCATAAAAAAAAATTCAGCATAAGATATATGTCCTAAAATCTATAAATGTAGAAGATTTATCCCAAAAAAAAATGTAAAATCAAGAGATATGTATCAACGTAGTAAATACTTGCTAAATCTCAAACGTAAGAGATACATTCTAAACAATTTTCAATGTAAGAGATACATCCTAAAAAAATTCAGCATACGATATAAAGTGTGTCCTAAAAACTATAAATGTAGGAGATTTAGCCTAAAAAATTTCAAAGCAAGAGATATGTCCTAAACAATCTCAATGTAAGAGATACAGTATGTCCTAAAAATTTTCAACATAAGATATATGTGCTAAAAAAATCAATGTAGGAGATACTTCCTAAAAATCTCAACACAAGATGTATGTCCTAAAAAAATATCAATGTAAGAGATACATCCTAAACAATTTCAAACGTAAGGGATATGTCCTAAAAAATGTCAACATAAGATATATATCCTATGAAAAATCAGTGTAGGAGATAATTCCTAAAAATATCAAAGCAAGAAATACATAGTAAAACAATCAATGTAGTCAATACTTGCTAAAAATCAACGTAAGAGATATGTCCTACAAAATGTAAGCATAAAATTCTCAAAGTATGAAATATGTCCTAAAATATCTCAACGTAAGACATACATCCTAAAATATTTCAATGTAAGAGACGTCCTAAAATTGTCAACGTAAGAGGGACGTCCTAAAAAAATGTCAATGCAAGAGATATGTCCTAAAAAATTTTCAATGTAAGCGATACGTCCTAAACAATTTCAACATAAAATATATGTGCTAAAAAAAAATCAGTGTAGGAAATATTACTAAAAAGATCAAAGCAAGAAATAAATACTAAAACAATCAATGCAGTAAATACTTGCTAAAGATCAATGTAAGAGATACAGAGGGGCAAAAAAGTATTTAGTCACCACCAATTGTGTAAGTTCTCTCACTTAAAAAGATGAGAGAGGCCTGTAACTGGCATCATAGGTATGAACTATGAGAGACAAAATGAGAAAACAAATCCAGACAATCACATTGGCTGATTTGGAAATAATTTATTTGCAAATTATGGTGGAAAATAAGTATTTGGTCAATATCAAAAGTTCATCTCAATACTTTGTTATATATCCTTTGTTGACAATGACAGAGGTCAGACGTTTCCTGGAAGTCTTCACAAGGTTGGCACACACTGTTGCTGGTATGTTGGCCCATCCTCCATGCAGATCTCCTCTAGAGCAGTGATGTTTTGGGGCTGTCGCTGGGCAACACGGACTTTCAACTCCCTCCAAAGCTTTTCTATGGGGTTGAGATCTGGAGACTGGCTAGGCCACTCCAGGACCTTGAAATGCTTCTTACGAAGCCACTCCTTGGTTGCCCGGGCGGTATGTTTGGGATCATTGTCATGTTGGAAGACCCAGACACGTTTCATCTTCAATGCCCTTGCTGATGGAAGGAGGTTTACACTCAAAATCTCACGATACATGGCCCCATTCATTCTGTCCTGTACATGGATCAGTCGTCCTGGTCCCTTTGCAGAGAAACAGCCCCAAAGCATGATGTTGCCACCCCCATGCTTCACAGTAGGTATGGTGTTCTTTGGATGCAACTCAGCATTCTCTCTCCTCCAAACACGACGAGTTGTGTTTCTACCAAACAGTTCTATTTTGGTTTCATCTGACCATATGACATTCTCCCAATCCTCTTCTGCATCATCCAAATGCTCTCTAGCAAACTTCAGACGGGCCCGGACATGTACTGGCTTAAGCAGGGGGACACGTCTGGCACTGCAGGATCTGAGTCCCTGGCGGCGTAGTGTGTTACTGATGGTAGCCTTTGTTACGTTGGTCCCAGCTCTCTGCAGGTCATTCACTAGGTCCCCCCGTGTGGTCCTGGGATTTTTGCTCACCGTTCTTGTGATCATTTTGACCCCACGGGGTGAGATCTTGCGTGGAGCCCCAGATCAAGGGAGATTATCAGTGGTCTTGTATGTCTTCCATTTTCTAATTATTGCTGCCACAGTTGATTTGTTCACACCAAGCTGCTTGCCTATTGCAGATTCAGTCTTCCCAGCCTGGTGCAGGTCTACAATTTTGTTTCTGGTGTCCTTCGACAGCTCTTTGATCTTCACCATAGTGGAGTTTGGAGTGTGACTGTTTGAGGTTGTGGACAGGTGTCTTTTATACTGATAACAAGTTCAAACAGGTGCCATTGATACAGGTAATGAGTGCAGGACAGAGGAGCCTCTTAAAGAAGAAGGTGCAGGTCTGTGAGAGCCAGAAATCTTGCTTGTTTGTAGGTGACCAAATACTTATTTTCCACCATAATTTGCAAATAAATTCTTTCCAGATCAGCCAATGTGATTGTCTGGATTTTTTTTCTCATTTTGTCTCTCATAGTTGAGGTCTACCTATGATGCCAATTACAGGTCTCTCTCATCTTTTTAAGTGGGAGAACTTGCACAATTGGTGTCTGACTAAATACTTTTTTGCCCCACTGTATGTCCTAGAAAATTTCAACATAAAATTCTCAAACTATGAGATACGTCCTAAAATATCTCAACGTAAGACATGCGTCCTAAAAAATTTCAATGTAAGAGACACGTCCTAAAATTGTCAACATAAGAAGGACGTCCTAAAAAAATTTAAATGTAAGAGATACGTCCTAAAAAAAATCATCATAAGATATACAGTGTGTCCTAAAAACTATAAATGTAGGATATTTAGCCTAAAAAAATTCAAAGCATGAGATATGTCTTAAATAATCTCAATGTAAGAAATACATGTCCTACAAATTTTCAACATAAGATATATGTGCTAAAAAAAAATCAACGTAGGATGTACTTCCTAAAAATCTCAACATAAGATGTATGTCCTAAAAAGTATCAATGTAAGAGATACATCCTAAACAATTTCAACGTAAGGGATATGTCCAAAAAAATGTCAACATAAGATATATGTGCTAAAAAAAAACAGTGTAGGAGGTACTTCCTAAAAAGATCAAAGCAAGAAATACATAGTAAAACAATCAATGTAGTCAATACTAAAAATCAACATGAGATATGTCCTAGAAAATTTCAACATAAAGTTCTCAAAGTATGAGAAACAAAGTAAAAAATCTCAACATAAGACATACATCCTAAAAAATTTTCAATGTAAGAGATACGTCCTAAAAAGATTTCAACGTAAGAGATACGTCCTAAAAAAATTTCAACGTAAGAGATACGTCCAAAAAAATTTTCAATGTCAGAGATACGTCCTAAAGAAATTTCAATGTCAGAGATACGTCCTAAAGAAATTTCAACATAAGAGATACATCCTAAAAAATTTCAACGTAAGAGATACATCCTAAAAAAATTTCAATGTAAGAGCTACGTCCTAAAAAAATTTCAATGCAAGAGATGCGTCCTAAAAAAATTCAACGGAAGAGATATGTCCTAAAAAATTCAACGGAAGAGATATGTCCTAAAAAAAATTCAATGTAAGAGATATGTCCTAAACAATTTCAAAGTAAGAGATACATCCTAAAAAATTTCAAAGCAAGTAATATTTCCTAATAAAAATCAACAAAAGAGATATGTCCTAAAAAATATCAACATAGGAGATACAGCCTAAAAATTTCAAAGCAGGAAACACACCCTAAAAAAATCAGTGTAAGTGATATGTCCTGAAAAATTTAAATGCAAGAGATACAGTATGCCCTAAAAAATTTTGAGGACACAAGTCTTGAAAAAATGAATGTAAGAGATTCAGCCCCAAAAATGTAAAAGATATAGTCTAAAACATTTCAACGTAAGTGATACGTCCTAAAAAAATGTTACTGCGAGAGATACGTCCTAAAAAAATGTCGCCGTGAGAGATACGTCCAAAAAATAAAAATCAACCAAAGAGATACAGCGATTAGACAAAGAAATGGAAACACTCCATGATTTGCAGGTGTGAAAGTGATGACCTGTTTTGCGGTGAAAGCGGAAGTGATGTAACATTCTTTTGCTTTCGCTGTGTGATGAGACACCTAGCTAACAGGTGTAAAGCCTCACTTTCCTCAGTCGCTACTAGTAATATGGAGTCATGTCAGAGCTGACCGAGCTTCAAAGACGGCAAATTCTTGGCGGTGCCTCTGTGACTGAAGTCGCCAATTTATTTGCCGTGTTGCGAGCTTCAGTGTAACTAGAATAATAAAACACCTTTTGCAGGTGTGATTGCAGAGCTCAATCTCAGTCTTCACGGGACTGAGCGGAAACAAAAAAATATTACATCACTTCCGCTTTCACCGCCAAACATGTCGCCACTTTCACTCCTGCAAATCATGGAGGGTTTCCATTTTTTTTTGTCTAATCTCTGTATGTCCTACAAATTTCCACAAAGATTTTAGGACATATTGGTGATGGCCAGCTCCCCCTGCTGCTATTTCTGGCAATTATTGGCTGCCAAAATGACATTGCCAGTATCACGGAGTAAATACAATGTTGCAATGTATGATTTCATTGTATCCACCAATTCATTTATATGTAAATAAAATATATTACCTTTGATTCTGCAATACACATTCCTTGCAAGCGCAGTTCTATTTACCTTCTTATTAGCCCTGAACCTAATCAACTCTTATTAACCCCTTCTTCCCCTAAAATAGCTAGCAAAGAACATAAGAATACCTTGCTCTGTACCACCCACATGGAAGAAAAATATATTTGAAATATATTTTAAAACTTTGCTCCGTACACATTGGCTGCCAACCCAATTTCCTCACTGTCTCCTTTTGAGCGAGCATGTCACCGAGACCCTCATAGACGAGGTCTCATATCCTATCTATACTCCCTTTTTACAACCCCATCCGTTTCTCCATTACCCTCATATACCGATAAATGGGAAGCTGATTTAGGCCGGCAAATCGACCCGTCAGATTGGGACCTCATTTGGAGCAATACCAAGGAGTCCTCGCAAAATGTTGTGGCCCTGGAGACCAATTACAAAGTCCTGACCCGCTGGTATCTTGTCCCAACCAGAATTGTGAAATTTACCCCTGATTATCCCCCAGTTTGTTTCAGAGGCTGCGCAGACCTAGGAAAATTTTTTCATATTTGGTGGGATTGCCCAATCATCCGAACTTTTTGGGCGGAGGTATTCAGAACACTGTCTGCACTCAGCGCCACAACCCTCCAACCAAGTCCTCTAGTCGCGCTTCTCAATCACCGGCCACCAGACATCACAAAGGCAAATTTTAAGTTTATTCCGCAAGTCACCACTGCGGCCAAACAGGTTATCGCTAAAGCATGGAAATCACCCTTACTGAGTACGACTGCAGTCATGACTAGGGTCACTCAGGCGATGATCCACGCAAAAATTGAAGCCACTATCCTGGATTCCATCCCCAAGTTTAAAAAGATTTGGAACCCATGGGTGGAGCATTTCCTCCCGCCCAACTTTGACGAGTCCCTTCTCAACCCATAATCTATGTTCTTTGCTTTACGGGAACCGTCCTTTGTTGATACTGCGGTTATTTGGCTATTTTCAGTATCCCCTTCCTTGGTGCCGTACACCCTATCCCTCCCTTCCTCTCCCCCCTCCTCCTTTCCTTCATGTTAGGCTCTATTTGATATTTGTTGTTCACTCTTGTTAGTGCTGCCTGACTAGTATAAATGGGAACCTTACCTGTTCATTTACTGTACACCTCCAATATCCCATTTGCTTACTTATAACTTATGTTGTTGTACTTTAAAACAATAAAATGTTTGAACAAGAAATATATATATAGATATATAGATATATTTAAACATTTTCTTCCCAAATATATTGATATACATTTGAAATACTACAGTTTTGGCCATATTCAATATATAAAAAAAATATATATATATATATATATATATATATATATATATATATATATATATATACTGTATGCTGAAATGCATTTTTATTACAAAATATATGAATTTTAAAAATACACTTCAAATATACTGCACATCTTTAAAAATACAAACCTACATTCTTAGAATGCATTTACAAACATATGTAAAAAATATATATGTTAAAATGACTTTTTTATATGTTAAAAAAAATCTGAAGAATATATTTTAAAAATACTTATTTTTAAAAAATGTTTTTATATATTTTGTAATATATAAAAAAAAAGCATTTCAACATGCAGTATATATATATATTTATTTATTGAAATATATTGAATATGGCCAAAATTGTAGCATTTCAAATATGTGTCAATATATTTGGAAAGAATATTTTTAAAATATATTTCAAATATATTTTTCTTCCATATGGGAAATGAGTCCACCCCAACAGATTTGTCAGAAAACCTTTACCTTTCTTTCGAAATCAACATTTTCTATGCTACAAAATCCTCCCACCAATGCCGGCCATTGATTGCAAACACGATTTGGTAATTTGCACACACACAAAAGTATTTTTCCTAACAAATTCATCCCAGACCATGTTGCAAAAATAAACACACCCCAATGAAAGTCTTAGGAGCAAAGCTATATTTTAGACAGCAAAATCTTAATTAACAAGAATTCAACTCCAGGCGAGTCTAATTAAACAGGTGTCCAGTAGATAGGTGAGTATAAATTACAAATAAAGCCCCTCTCATTTCATGCTGTCAGCAATGGCACCACATGGAAGAAAAATATCACAAGGCCTGAGTAAGAAAATAATTTCTTTACACAAGAAAGATGAAGGCTACAAGAAGATCAGCAAAGCTTCACTTATCAGTCAGAATACTATAGCAAAATTGATACAAACATTAACAAAGATGGAACTGCAACCATCTCACAGAGACGTCCAGCCCGTCCCAGGCAGTTAAAACCTCAACAGGAGCATCTTCTGATGAGAAGGGTTGAAGAAAATCGTCATGCAAGTTCACTGCAGTTAGCTAAAAAAGAAGAAAGCCAAGCTGGGGTGATTGTTTCCCACAACACAACATGGCGTACACTGCAGAGGAATGGCATGCATGGGTGTCATCCACGAAGGAAGCCTCTTCTAATGCCCATGCACAAAAAATCCTGCCTAGAATGTCCCAGGGCCCATGCTGAAAAAGAAGAAGACTACTGGGACTCTGTACTCTGAAGTGATGAGACCAAGATGAATGTTTTTGGAACTGATGGCTTCAAAACTGTATAGCATCGCAAAGGTGAGGAATACAAAGAAAAATGCATGGTGCCAACTGTGAAACATGGTGGTGGCAGTGTCCTTCTGTAAGGCTGCATGAGTGCTGCTGGTGTCGGGAGCTGGATTTCATTGATGGTGTCATAAATTCACAGATGTACTGCTCTATATTGACAGAGAAGATGCTTCCATCACTTCGTGCCCTCGGTCGTCCTGCAGTTTTCCAACATGACAATGATCCAAAAAACACATCTAAGGCCACTGTTGCATTTCTGAAGAAGAACCGGGTGATGGTGATTCCGTGGCCAAGTACGTCTCCTGATCTGAACCCAATCCAACATCTATGGGGAATTCTGAAACAAGTTGAGCATTACTCTCCATCCAGCATCCAGGCTCTAAAAGAGGTCGTTCTTGAAGAATGGAAAAAGATCGATGTTGCAGTATGTCCCCAAATTGTTCATCCCATGCCTAGAAGACTCGGTGCCGTCTTTACAAATCATGAAGGTCCTACAGAATACTCGATGGAGGAGATCTTGTTGTGGGGGGGATTCATTTTTGCATCAACTCATTGGAGTAAAACTCAGTTTTGTCCCAATGGTGGGAATCATTCTTGTGTTCATTGAGATATTGATGAAAATTGGACTTTTCAAAAGGGGTGGAGTCATGTATGCTGAGCACTGTATGCCTTTAAAATCTCATCAAAGGGGAAAAAATAGTCTGCTGTATTATCTCTCAGATTGTCATGTTGCTGAAGATTTACAGCCATCAGGAGAATCTTCACATCTGACAATTCTAGGCGCATTGGTAACCCTTGCTGAAAACTGGGGACTTAGCGTGGACCCCTCATGTTACTACAGGACACAGGGGTAGACCCTCAGTTAGGAGGTGGGGGGATGCTGAAAGACTTTGGGACCTGTAGATCTTCAAAATGTGACAGTCTAGACCAGGGTTTCTCAACCAGGGTTCCATGGTGCCCCTCCAGAGGTTGCTAGGGGTTCCTTGAGTGATGAGCACGTTCTGCCTCTCAGATAAGTTCCCACTGACACCATTGGTCTTTTTAGCTATCTGTAAGGGTGGACTCTTCCCAATGACTGCCAATCTAAGGTCCCACTGACCATCCCACCAATGTATCATGAGTTGTAGATATAGTCATTTGTAGCCGGGGTTCCCTGAGACTAGAAAGTTATTTCAGGGGTTCCTCCATGTTGAAAAGGTTGAGAGGCTGGTCCAGACTCTAGAGAGTGCCCATTTGAGCGATATCTTTGATCAGCCTTCTCTTCCAGGCCCCCCCACTCCTTTTTTTAGAGGCCGTGGTAAAATATCAAAGATGAGGTTATGCGAAGTAAATAGATACCAAATATGTCAAGGCCCCGAATCGAGTGTGCCCATTGACGATGCTCTAGAATGCTTCTACCTATCAGTATAGAATTGACTGTGAATGGTAGCCGTAGAATTCTCGCTCTTGTGTGCATGGCTGTGCCTAACATGTTGGACAAAATTGCCATTTGTATTCACGTGCACTCACTCCAGACATGTGTAGTTGCATTCACATGTCCGTATACTTGGGGATGGGGGCTTTTAAGATATGTTTGTCTGTTTTATTTGTCTGCTTATGTTATAAAACTTTATTCTTTTTAATTTTTTTGCTATACCAAGGAGGCTTACAGGTCCCCTATGTGAAGCATAGTGCAGGTGACAGGTTCTCAATAGAGATCCCTAATGTCTCTAATCAACCCCATCAGAGACCAAAAACCTGAAAGTCCATCCTCCCCCCAGTGAAAGGTAGTGTCCAGCTTTGACCAGTGGTGCAATACTCATAGTTTACTGCAGGGGCATGAAGGCTTAAGCTGGGCCTCCTGCCAGGGTTACTGCAGGGGCATGAAGGTTTAATCTGGGCCTCCTGCCAGGGTTACTGCGAGGGCATGAAGATTTTAGCTGGACCTCCTGCCAGGGTTACTGCAGGGGCATAAAGGTTTAATCTGGGCCTCCTGCCAGGGTTACTGCAGGGGCATGAAGGTTTTAGCTGGACCTCCTGCCAGGGTTACTGCAGGGGCATGAAGGTTTAATCTGGGCCTCCTGCCAGGGTTACTGTGAGGGCATGAAGATTTTAGCTGGACCTCCTGCCAGGGTTACTGCAGGATCATGAAGGTTTTAGCTGGACCTCCTGCCAGGGTTACTGCAGGGGCATGAAGGTTTAATCTGGGCCTCCTGCCAGGGTTACTGCAGGGGCATGAAGGTTTTAGCTGGACCTCCTGCCAGGGTTACTGCAGGGGCATGAAGGTTTAATCTGGGCCTCCTGCCAGGGTTACTGCAGGGGCATGAAGGTTTTAGCTAGACCTCCTGCCAGGGTTACTGCAGGGGCATGAAGGTTTTAGCTGGACCTCCTGCCAGGGTTACTGCAGGGTCATGAAGGTTTTAGCTGGGCCTCCTCCCAGGGTTTCTGCAGGGGCATGAAGGTTTAAGCTGGGCCTCTTGCCAGGGTTACTGCAGGAGCATGAAGGTTTTAGCTTGACCTCTTGCCAGGGTTACTGCAGGAACATGAAGGTTTAATCTGGGCCTCCTGCTAGGGTTACTGCAGGGGCATGAAGGTTTTAGCTGGACCTCTTGCCAGGGTTACTGCAGGAACATGAAGGTTTAATCTGGGCCTCCTGCTAGGGTTACTGCAGGGGCATGAAGGTTTTAGCTGGGCCTCCTCCCAGGGTTACTGCAGGGACGTGAAAGTTTGAGCTGGGCCTCCTGTCACGGTTACTGCAGGGGCATAAAGGTTTAATCTGGGCCTCCTGCCAGGGTTACTGCAGGGGCATGAAGGTTTAATCTGGGCCTCCTGCCAGGGTTACTGCAGGGGCATGAAGGTTTAATCTGGGCCTCCTCCCAAGGTTACTGCAGGGGCATGAAGGTTTTAGCTGGGCCTTCTCCCAGGGTTTCTGCAGGGGCATGAAGGTTTAAATTGGGCCTCCTCCCAGGCTTACTTCAGGGACATGAAGGTTTTAGCTGGGCCTCCTGCCAGGGATATTGCAGGGGCATGAAGGGCTTTACCTGGGCCTCCTGCCAGGGTTATTGCAGGAGCATGAAGGCTTTAGCTGGGCCTCCTGCCAGGGTTATTTCAGGGGCATGAAGGTTTAGATGGGGGTCCTGCCAGGGTTATTTCAGGGGCATGAAGGGTTTTAGGTGGGCCTCCTTTCAGGGTTACTACAGGGGCATGAAGGCTTTAGCTGGGTCACCTGCCAGGGTTACTACAGGGGCATGAAGGGTTTTAACTGGGCCTCCTGCCAGGGTTAAAGGAAATGAACCAGTTCAGTAAATGACGAATTCCTATTGGTTGACAGAGGTTATTGCTGGTTGCTGGAGCTTATTGCTGGATCCCGGAGGTTATTGCTGGATCCCAGCGGTTATTGCTGGTTGCTGGAGCTTATTGCTGGTTGCTGGAGGTTATTGCTGGTTACTGGAGGTTATTGCTGGTTCCCGGAGGTTATTGCTGGTTACTGGAGGTTATTGCTGTTTACTGGAGGTTATTGCTGGTTCCCAGAGGTTATTGCTGGTTACTGGAGGTTATTGCTGGTTCCCAGAGGTTATTGCATTCTCAGTCATTGCACTACACACATCAAGTCTTAGCAAATCATTATTAATTGATAAAAAAAAAAGTAGAATGTAAATCCAATCACTAAAATCTTATAAAAGCTTTTAAAAATATTTTTTAAATTGCAGCTTCCATTAAAAGTAAACCCTCAGAATCCTGCCATGAATGTCATGGGGTGACAATGCTCCGTCGTTCAGGAAAGGGTTATATCTACTTTGAAAGACGAATTACATTTTCTTAAAAATTACATATAAAAGTTAATGTAAATATTTTTTTAAATATATAATTAGTAATATTTTAAAATATTTAAATAAATTCACACAGCGACATGAGCTGGACCCCTGTATCAATGATGTCACGTTCTACCATCACGCTGTCAGCTCGGCTCTGCTCTATGGGAGTCCGCCTAGACTCTCCGACTCTATAATTGGCAGCCAAATTCCGTTATTTACTCTCTCGGAGATGTGAGGAAAACATTTGGGTGTGCGCAGCGAGGGGCTCAGCTGCTCCGAGTCTCCGCTCCCTCCGGGAATTTAACCTATTATGTGTTTTTTTTTTTTTTTTACGTCTTCAGCTAATTGCTGCTCCCCTCTAATTAATGTTACGCTGCCTGCCGGGGCCCCTGGGGAGCCGAGGGGCCACCAGCCAGGCTGTTGTTGTTTGGAAGAACAGGTGCCCCTGTGATCCTGGGTGAGAGATGAAAATGAGGGAGAATATGAGATCAGTCAGCCACACTGGACCCCTCCTGCACTGACATTGAGAACGCACTTTGATGGCGTTTGGCAACATTTAGGCATAGGGAACAAAAGTGAACTCCCCCCCCCCCCCCCCACACAACTGATCGCATCTCTAATACCCCCCTCCCCCTGGGCTTATCACATAAAGGATCAGTTAACCCCTTCATGATGAAGTGTAAAATAAATCTTAACACCTGAACTCGGTTTTTCAACTTTGACGTGTTAATAAAATTGCGCATATCACCACAATGACTTAGTGTATCCAGGGGGATTATACCTCAATTTTGTTTCTTTTTTTTAAACGGGAGAAATTGGGCTTTCATTCAACAAATATCACCTGATTTTTTTTTATTATCAAAGGAAAACTGTTCCTAAATAGTAATATATATATATGTATATATATATATTTATTTATTTATTTTTATTTTTTATAAATTGTATTTTTTTATTTTTTTTTTATATATATAACTATATTTCTTGCTATTACCATAACTTACTACCAAAGAACAATCCAAAATAAATTCCCCTGTTCCTGATGATCGCAGCGGTACCACCTATGTGTACAGTTGTGACCAAAATTATTCAACCCCCAATGCTGTAAAGGGGTTTAGGGACTATAGTGTACATTTGGAATTGTATTCAGAATCAAATCCTACAAGGACGTTGTAACTACCCAAATGCAACTAAAATGACATCAATTGTTTATGTAATACAGTAGTAAATGGTTCTTATGTGGTTTCTTCATTGCCACAATTATTCAACCCCTTAAAGACTACCACTCTGAAGAACAGAGGTTCATACAGGTGCTTTCCATCAGGTATTGAAAACACCTGTGGATGTCACCGAGCAGCAATCAAGCATAATAAGCACCAATTAGGCAGCTTTAAAATGACTGTGATACTCAGCTCCTTCTAGACATTTACTGGTGTGGTTACAAACATGGTGAAGGCAAGAGAATGGTCCAGGAAGACAAGAGAAGAGGTGATTTCTCTTCACAGGAAGGGCAATGGCTATAAGAAGATTGCAAAGATGTTAAACATACCAAGAGACACCTTAGGAAGCATCATTCGCAAATTCAAGGCAAAGGGCACTGTTGAAACGCTACCTGGTCGTGGCAGAAAGAAGATGCTGACTTCGACTGCTGTGCGCTACCTGAAGCGTAGAGTGGAGAGAAGTCCCCGTGTGACTGCTGAGGAACTGAGAAAAGATTTGTCAGATGTGGGTACAGAAGTTTCAGCCCAGACAATAAGACGCACACTGCGTAATGAAGGCCTCCGTGCCAGAACTCCCAGGCGTACCCCCTTGCTGTCTCCAAAGAATAAGAAGAGTCGACTGCAGTATGCCAAAAGCCATGTGGACAAACCACAAAAGTTGTGGGATAGTGTTCTGTGGACTGATGAAACAAAATTAGAACTGTTTGGGCCCATGGATCAACGCTATGTTTGGAGGAGGAAGAACAAGGCCTATGATGAAAAGAACACCTTGCCTACTGTGAAGCATGGTGGAGGGTCAATCATGCTTTGGGGCTGTTTTGCTTCTGCAGGTACAGGGAAGCTTCAGCGTGTGCAAGGTACCATGAATTCTCTTCAGTACCAGGAGATATTGGATGGAAACGTGATGCAGTCCGTCACACACCTGAGGCTTGGGAGACGTTGGACCTTTCAACAGGACAATGATCCCAAGCATACCTCCAAGTCCACTAGAGCATGGTTGCAGAGGAAAGGCTGGAACATTTTGGAGTGGCCATCGCAGTCACCAGACTTAAATCCGATTGAGAACCTCTGGTGGGACTTAAAGAAAGCAGTTGCAGTGCGCAAGCCTAAGAATGTGACTGAACTGGAGGCCTTTGCCCATGAAGAATGGGCGAAGATACCCGTAGATCGCTGCAAGACACTTGTGTCAAGCTATGCTTCACGTTTAAAAGCTGTTATAACTGTAAAAGGATGCTGTACTAAGTACTAAGATTGAATGTCACTTGGGGGTTGAATAAAACTGATAATGCTGTGAGCACAGAAAAGACATTTGTGGTTATTTCATTATAACTGTTATGTTATATTTGTCTGACCTACAAGTGCCTCTTTAATGTAAATGTAAGCAAGATGACTGAATGATCAAAAGCAATGTCAAACTGGCCAAAACACTCAATTTCAGTGGGGGTTGAATAATTTTGGTCACAACTGTATATGATTTGTTTTTGGTAGTAGGACCCAAAAACAATGGTGCGCAGTTTACTTTTTTATCCTACATAAAACACCCCGGACACAAATTTTAAAAAATGTTTTTTGTGTTTTTTATTTTAAACTAATTAACTACTTGACCTCTGGAAGGTTTTACCCCCTTCATGACCAGGATTTTTTGTTGTTGCTATTCAGCACTGTGCACCTTTACTTGGTATTTGTGCAATCATGTGACATTGTACCCAAATGGAATTTATATAATTTTCTTCCACACAAATAGACACCTCTGTTGGTGGTATTTAATCACCACTGTTTTTTGTTTTTTTTTATGCTGCAAATTTTGAAAAAAAACACACGTTATAAAATTTTGCAAACAAATAATATTTCTTCATAAATTTAGGCCAAAATGTATTCTGCTGCATTTCTTTGGTATAAATAACCCACATCAGTGTATATTAGTCTGTGTGAAAGGTATAGAGCAGAGGTCACTAAATGGCGGACCGCGGTCCGCGAAAGGCCCCAGCAGCGCTGCGCACAGTCCGCCTGCCCGCAGTGACAGATCCGCCACTGAGCAGGGCAGTCGTCACGGCAACATGACATCATGTGTCTGATGGCGACACCTAATGTAAGGGGGCACACTGGTGGGCACACCCTATTCGGACCTCGGCTAGAAGAAAATTTTACTGACCGGACCTCCTTGAATTTTCATTCAATACCCCTGATATAGATCCAAATGTGCAAATAGACGTCACTTGAAAGGGGCCTGCACGCCGTGACGTCTATTTGCACATTTGCGAAATTAGTCAGTAATTGTTTTTACTTGCTTTTATTTATATCTGAGTTATTTTACCACGTGGATTAATAAATACCTATTTTAAAACTACTACACTATGGGCTATTTCTTGCTGGCTCCGCGATGAGCCCCATATCTGTTCCAGAGCCCGAGCATCATAAGCCTGTGACACCTGATACCGCTCTAAGGATGACCAGGCCCTGATGTAGGCTGCCCAGTATCCTGTCCATTTCCCAGAGGGAGGCAACAGTCTGGCCGCTCTACACCCAGAGGAAGGAGAGTCCGCTAAGCGGCCCAGCTCATCCATCCCATCCCATGAGGGGGACCTCTGGTTTATTTATCACAGGCGTATTGAAAATACGCATCTGGTGAGTGCGCATTTTCACTATTTGTCACCAGACCACAGGATCAGAAAAGTCACTATCAACTTCTGAATAGTTCACCTATCACGAATTGTCACTATTCGTCTATTGTTTTTAACACTTTATTGTGGTATACTGATTAGAATGTTTTTGGAATATATGTAGATATATATATATATATACCATATATATTTCTTTTAGTGCTGTACATTCTATATATATGTATTATAGAATGTATCTTGTATGTATACAATGTATTATTTAATGTACTGTACCTTGTATGTATACAATGTATTATATTATATAATGGATCCTGTATGTATACAATGTATTATATAATGTACCCTGTATGTATACAATGTATTATATAATGTACTGTATCTTGTATGTATACAATGAATGATATAATGGATCCTGTATGCATACAATGTATTATATTATATAATGGATCCTGTATGTATACAATGTATTATATAGTGTATCCTGTATGTATACAATGTATTATATAATGTACTGTATCTTGTATGTATACAATGTATGATATAATGGATCCTGTATGTATACAATGTATTATATAATATATCCTGTATGTGTACAATGTATTATATAATGGATCTTGTATGTATACAATGTATTATATAATGGATCCTGTATGTGTACAATGTATTATATAATGGATCCTGTATGTGTACAATGTATTATATAATGGATCCTGTATGTATACAATGTATTATATAATGTACTGTATCTTGTATGTATACAATGTATGATATAATGGATCCTGTATGTATACAATGTATTATATAATGGATCCTGTATGTGTACAATGTATTATATAATGTACTGTGTCCTGTATGTATACAATGTATTATATAATGTACCCTGTATGTGTACAATGTATTATATAATAGATCCTGTATGTATACAATGTATTATATAATGTGTCCTGTATGTATACAATGTATTATATGAAGTATCCTGTATGTTTACAATGTATTATATAATGGATCCTGTATGTATACAATGTATTATATAATGGATCCTATATGTATACAATGTATCATATATGGATCCTGTATGTATACAATGTATTATATAATGGATCCTATATGTATACAATGTATTATATAATGGATCCTGTATGTATACAATGTATGATATAATGGATCCTGTATGTATACAATGTATTATATAATGTGTCCTGTATGTATACAATGTATGATATAATGTGTCCTGTATGTATACAATGTATGATATAATGGATCCTGTATGTATACAATGTATTATATAATGTGTCCTGTATGTATACAATGTATGATATAATGTATCCTGTATGTGTACAATGTATTATATAATGGATCCTGTATGTATACAATGTATTATATAATGTATCCTGTATGTGTACAATGTATTATATAATGTATCCTGTATGTATACAATGTATTATATAATGGATCCTGTATGTATACAATGTATTATATAATGTATCCTGTATGTATACAATGTATTATATAATGGATCCTGTATGTATACAATGTATTATATAATGTATCCTGTATGTATACAATGTATTATATAATGTATCTTGTATGTTTACAATGTATTATATAATGGATCCTGTATGTGTACAATGTATTATATAATGGATCCTGTATGTTTACAATGTATTATATAATGTATGCTGTATGTGTACAATGTATTATGTAACGGGTCCTGTATGTGTACAATGTATTATATAATGGATCCTGTATGTATACAATGTATGATATAATGGGTCCTGTATGTATACAATGTATTATATAACGTGTCCTGTATGTATACAATGTATCATATATGGATCCTGTATGTATACAATGTATCATATATGGATCCTGTATGTATACAATGTATGATATAATGGATCCTGTATGTATACAATGTATTATATAACGTGTCCTGTATGTATACAATGTATTATATAATGTACTGCATGTTGTATGTTTACAATGTATTATATAATTTAACCTTTATGTATACAATGTATCTTTCTCTCCATTCAAGAGGAGAGAAAAAAAACCTGTGATAGCCAATCAGAGGCATCCAGTTGACTGGTAATCAGGCTTCCTGGTTCCCGATCATTAGTACGGGACCCGGGGCTCTTGGTAAAAGCTTGCTCCCTATGTTGGAAGTTCGCTGTGCAGCGCACTCCCAGCACAAACACATGCACACATATGTGTGTCCTCACAGACCCACTTCCATGAGGCTCCATGTATGTGTTCATGCGGCAGGAAGGGGTTAATGGTTAGCAAGGCGGAGTCATTCTTGGCTTCCAATAGGTCTTGGATACTCCAGCAGTGAGCTCTCCCATCCTCAACAACACGTTAAGTTAATGACATTTTTAAATAAAACATTTCCATTTTTGCTATATAACTTTTTTTTTTTAGACCCAATGACATCATCACTTGACCTCTGTGCTTCACTATGCAATGTAGACAGATTATGGCTGGTGGATAGGGCCAGCAGGTTGCCTAATATAGCTTCCTGAAAACATCAAGCACCCTTCATCAGTAACCCTCTCGAGCCCTCAGTCCTGATGCAAGGAGTGTGCGGACACTTGAGAGGAGTTATGCAAATATTACAATGATTTGATGTGTGGGTGTCAGTCTGGAGAAGTAGGTGTTCCTAGACAGGGTGTATTTGCATGCAGACCACCCTAGGCAACACCCACCTGTGATGTTAAGCCCCCATAATTGAAAGGGGTGAACCATGGACAGTCAGGCTGGGGAAGAAAGTGCTAGGTAATGCTGGGTGTCCTCCAGCCAAGAAATGAGGTGGAGCTCTATCTGACTTGCTGCAGCTTCTAATGCACCTTGTGAGAAGCTCACAGTGTGCAGTGACATTAGAGGAGGGGAGGAGCCCCTACACCTGTGCAAGACCGAAGGGGAGGAGCCAGTACACCTGTGGAAGACTGAAAGGGAGGAGCCAGTACACCTGTGGAATACTGAAGAAGAGGAGCCTGTACACCTGTGCAAGACCGAAGGGGAGGAGCCAGTACACCTGTGGAAGACTGAAGGGGAGGAGCCAGTACACCTGTGGAAGACTAAAGGGGAGGGGCCTGTACACCTGTGCAAGACGGAAGGGGAGGAGCCAGTATACCTGTAGAAGACTGAAAGGGAGGAGCCGCTATACCTGTGCAAGACTGAAGGGGAGGAGCCTGTACACCTGTGCAAGACTGAAGGGGAGGAGCCGCTACACCTGTGCAAGACTGAAGGGGAGGAGACAGTACACCTGTGCAAGATTGAAGGGGAGGAGCCCGTACACCTGTGCAAGATTGAAGGGGAGGGGCCTGTACACCTGTGCAAGATTGAAGGGGAGGAGCCCATACACCTGTGCAATACTGAAGGGGAGGAGCCTGTACACCTGTGCAAGACTGAAGGGGAGGAGCCGCTACAACACCTGTGCAAGATTGAAGGGGAGGAGCTGGTACACCTGTGCAAGACTGAAGGGGAGGAGCCGGTACACCTGTGCAAGACTGGAGGGGAGGAGCCTCTACACCTGTGCAATACTGAAGGGGAGGAGCCAGAACACATCTGCAAGACTGAAGGGGAGGAGCCACTACAACTGTGCAAGACTGAAGGGGAGGGGCCTGTACACCTGTGCAGGACTGAAGGGGAGGAGCTGGTACACCTGTGCAAGACTTAAGGGGAGGAGCTGCTACACCTATGTAAAACTGAAGGGGAGGAACTGTTACACCTGTGCAAGGCTGAAGGGGAGGAGCAGGTACCCCTGTGCAAGGGCTCAGATGTACCCTTCCCCAATATCAACCCTGACACCTACAGTCACCCCAATCCTTCATCCAACTGAAACCTGCAAAACATTTTTCTAAGTAGCATTAGAACCTCTGCTGACCCCGCCCCTCCCCCTCCCCCCATCTGTGTTCACTTGGGGGGAGTCACCTTCTCTTCTGGTCCCAGGGACACCCCAGGATGTGTACAATTAGCATTAGATTTAACCCTTTTGCTGCCAGAGCTGATTTTGTTGTTTTCTGCACAAGTGTAAAAAAAAAAATCATTTTAGGTCTGAAGATGAATTAAACCCCCAACAGATGATTCTTTTTGAAAGCAGAGACCCCGGAGAATAAGATAGTTGTAGTCCCAATTGTTTTATGCCTTATGATTAGTGCTGGGCTGCATGTTGGACTGGAACATGGGCCACTCGTCTGCTTGGTGAACACACGAAAAGGGCGTTCTTCGGGCTCTTTGCCCACCGCACCCTACAATGCACTGCACCCTGACAGCGCATTGTGATTGGACAAAGCAATGCACATGACTATAGTTATCAGTCCGCCCCTGTGAAGAGGCCCTTGCCCCCAGCAACATGGGGACAAGGTGGTTTGGGGGGGAGCCCCCCTACTCCAAAGCACCCCCCCATGTTGAGGGCATGTGCCCTGGTATGGTTCGGGGGGGACTTGCTCTTCCCATCCCCCTTTCCTGACCTGCCAGGCAGCATGCTCAGATAAGGGTTTGGGATGGATTTTGGGGGGGACCCCCCATGCCATTTGTTTTTAATTTTGGCATGAGGATTCCCCTCAAAATCTATACTAGACCCGAAAGGCTTGGTATGGATGGGGGGGGGACCCCATGCATTTTTTTGATTTTTTTTTTTTAATTGTCGAACAATGCCGATAATTCTTTTGACATTCAGCTGTCAGCCGGGAACCCCACTGACAGCGGAAACATGAATGAATGTCTCACTACTAAAATACCGCATGACTTCATCATAGAACTCCCGCCGGATTGTAGTCACTGAGTGGGATCTCACCACATACTCAGATGCAGGAAGATACCGATCAGTAAATTGTCCCAGTTCGAAGTTGGTGGTCGAACTTTCATTAGGTTCGAATGTTCGACCGCAAACCAAACAGGGGGGTGTTCGGCCCATCACTACTTATGATATTAGTGCAACAGTTTAACATTAGTGTATTCTTTATTTTTCCATCACATCACACTTTAAAAGGCCCACATAGGGCTGAAACGCATAAACGCTGGGATCTACATTGTAACTTGTAACCTGGGAAACAGTAAACAGAAATTGAAATCTTCAATGAGAGTGCATAGGCTATGATTAAGGCCCACATAGGGCTGAAACGCGTAAATGTTGGGATCTACATTGTAACTTGTAACCTGTGACGCAGTAAACAGGAGTTGAGATCTTCAATGAGAGTGCATAGGCTATGATTAAGGCTCACGAAGGGATGAAACGCGTAAATGTTGGGATCTACATTGTAACTTTTTACCTGGGACGCAGTAAACAGAAGTTGAAATCTTCAATGAGAGTGCATAGGCTATGATTAAGGCTCACGAAGGGATGAAACGCGTAAGGGTTGGGATCTACATGGTAACTTCTTACCTCTGATGCAATAAGCAGAAATTGCGATCTTCAATGAGAGTGCTGCTTTGTGTAATTACATTGGAAGATTGGCAGACAGGAGCTGGCAGAGAGCACCATAAACCTGCACTAGACATGTGGGGTTCGTTTCGTTCCGAATCAAAATTCGGACAAAATTTTCATTATTTGGAGACACCGAATGACAATAGTAATGAATTTAAACAAATCAGGAATAACAAAACTAAATTCTGTCTGAAAATCAGATCGAATTCAGATTGAACTTGAATCGAATTAGCAAACGTTTTCGAAAACATATGTAAACATATTGCTGATTTTCTTCAAAGACTACTTGTATTAGTGTTAGAATACAGCCGTCTGCAGGGTCTCTACTTCTCCACTTCTTCTGGGAGTTCCCTAAGCTGCGGGATTTCTGGACCATGGTGGAACAGATGGTGGAAACGCTACCGGGAGTATCTCTTGGAGGAAATCCTGCAGCTCTTCTCCTACATGACACACCCCTTCCAAAGAAACGCTATAAAATCTCTCTATTGGAACATCTCCTTAACCACAAGCCTACGGGGCACTTCTACCCCCTTCCTGCCTACGGGGCACTTCTACCCCCTTCCTGCCTACAGGGCACTTCTACCCCCTTCCTGCCTACCGGGCACTTCTACCCCCTTCCTGCCTACGGGGCACTTCTACCCCCTTCCTGCCTACCGGGCACTTCTACCCCCTTCCTGCCTACGGGGCACTTATACCCCCTTCCTGCCTACCGGGCACTTCTACCCCCTTCCTGCCTACCGGGCACTTCTACCCCCTTCCTGCCTACGGGGCACTTCTACCCCCTTCCTGCCTACCGGGCACTTCTACCCCCTTCCTGCCTACGGGGCACTTATACCCCCTTCCTGCCTACCGGGCACTTCTACCCCCTTCCTGCCTACCGGGCACTTCTACCCCCTTCCTGCCTACGGGGCACTTCTACCCCCTTCCTGCCTACCAGGCACTTCTACCCCCTTCCTGCCTACCAGGCACTTCTACCCCCTTCCTGCCTACAGGACACTTCTACCCCCTTCCTGCCTACAGGACACTTCTACCCCCTTCCTGCCTACAGGGCACTTCTACCCCCTTCCTGCCTACCGGGCACTTCTACCCCCTTCCTGCCCAGGCCAATTTCCAGCTTTCAGCGCTGTCACACTTTGAATGACAATTGCGCGGTCATGCAACACTGTACCCATATGAAATTTTTATCATTTTTTTGTGAAAGATAGAGCTTTATTTTGGTGGTATTTAATCACCTCGGGGTTGTTTATTTTTTCTTAAACAAACCAAAAAACACTGAAAATTTGGGGAAAAAAAAGTTTTTTTTCTTAGTTTTTGTTATAAAATTTTGTAAATAAGTGATTTTTCTCCTTCACTGATGTGCGCTAATGAGGCTGCACTGATGGGCACTGATAGGTGGCACTGCTGGGCATTGACAGGCATCACTGATGGGCACTGAAAGGCAGCACTGATATATGGCATTGATAGGCGGCACTGATAGGCGGCACTGATAGGCGGCACTGACTGGCACTGATAGGTGGCACTGATTGGCAGCACTGATAGGTGGCACTGATTGGCATTGATAGGTGGCACTGATGGGTGACACTGAAAGGCAGCTCAGATGGGCACTGATATGTGGCATTGATGTGCACTGGTAGGCACTGATACGTGGCACTGATGTGCACTGACAGCTGGCACTGATGGACACTGACAGGTGGCACTGCTGGGGCTACACTGATCATCAGGGCCCTGATGATCAGTGTATATGTCCCCTCTGAGGAATGCCTATTACCGGCTCTCCTCTCCTCTGTCAGCGTGACAGCTCGAGAGGAGAAAAATGCCGATAACCGGCATTTCCCTGTTTACATGTGATCAGCTGTGATTGGACACAGCTGATCACATGACCGAGACGACATCTTCGGCTCTTTCCGTGGATCAGTGATCCGCTGTGTCCGAGGGACACAGCGCACCGCCGATCGCCACGCTGCACGCTCCTGGAGCCGCACATGCGCGGTTAGAATGGGAGGACGTCATATGACATCCTCCCAGAATGAGAGAACCACCTTGCATCTGTCATATTACTATATGTCGGGCGTGAGGTGGTTAAGGCAGCGAAAGCCCGCATCCCAGCATTATGGAAAAGTCCTCTGCCCCCTAACAAAACACACAGTCTTGCCCAAATCAGTGAGATTCAAGAGATGGAAAACCTAACTGTGATGCTCAAGGAGCATGAAGAAAAGTATTGGGAAATATAGACCCCCTATTTCTTTTACAAAGACCAAAGAGTGCTGGCCTCCCAATCATGAGTTGAGGAGAGCAATCACAATACTTCTAATGTTTTCCAGCAGGACAGCAGGACTGATCCAGGAACAGGGCCAGGAGGATAGGTGGATTTTCTTCTTCTCCCCCTCTACCCAACCTATCTGACCCTCTTGTTGTCTACTCATTCCCCACATTAAACTTTCCCCACTGGGATCAAATCTTGTTTTCCCCTCCAAAACTACACATGAAAAGTAAAGGAGTAGATGGTATGCTATAGGGATGTGGATACAGTAAGCGGATCAGCTGCCTATATACATGCTGTACCGATTACACCAGAGCCCGGAGCATTGCTTGTACAGAAACTTGATTGAGTATCTTTGGGTGTAAAATGTTTTTCTGCATTCCTTCCAGTTGTATATTTGTTGGAAAATTCTGTCATTCTATTTCTTCAAAATAAAGAATTAAAAAATAAAAAGGAAGACAGAAAGAATGGTTTCTGGAGGTTGGACTTAGTAGAAATTCCAAGGGGTTCTGGTATATATTTGGGATGGATGAGTATCGAGAGATTGCCTAATCTTTAGGTATCCAAAGATAATCCAGTTGGGCAGGTTGAAACTTGATTTGAGCATGTTGAAGTCAAGAAGGGAGCCCATTGAAAGAAGGTGTTGTAGTGTGGTTATTCTCAAACTAACGTGCAACCTGATTGTCACATTTTTCCTCAAGGAGCATAGGGATATCGACTTTCCATTGGTGGAATAGTTGCAAAACACCCAATATATCTGAGACCATGAGGGGTAAATACATACAAGGATGACAGTGGCTTAGGGAGGTTGGGCTGCATTAGTAGTAGGTTCAAAGGAGTTCTGTTGTATATTGGGGTTGGATGAGAACTGACAGCATGCCTAATCTTTGAGTATCTAAAGGACATCCAATTGGGCGAGTTGAACCTTGATTTCAATGTGTTAAAGTCGAGAACGGGCCCACTGGAAGAACGTGCTGTAGTGTGGTTATTCATACCCTAATGCGTAATCCCATCATCACATTCTTCCTCCAAAAGCATAGGGATATCAGTGTTCCATTGGTGGAATAGGTTCAAGATGCCTGAGTCTATGACGGTACATACAAGGATGACAGTGGCTTAGGGAGGAGGGTTGGGCTGAATTAGTAGTAGCTCCAAGGGGTTCTGTTGTATATTTGGAGTGGATGAGAATTGAGAGTGTGCCTAATTTTTAGGTATCCAAAGAACATCCAATTTAGCAGGTTAAAACTTGAACTCAACATGCTGAAGTCAAGAAGGGAGCCCATAGGATGACATCATTGTAGTGTGGTTATTCTCACCCTAACATGCGATCCCATCATTGTATTTTTACTCAAATAGCATAGAGATATCAACTTTCCATTGGTGCAATAGTTGTAAAATGTCCGATATATCTAAAACCACGAGGGGTAAATGCACACAAGGATGACAGTGGTTTAGGGATGTTGGGCTGGATTAGTAGCAGTTACATGGGCTTCTGTTGAATATTTGGGATGGATGAGTATTAAGAGTGTGCCTAATCTGTAATTATCTAAAGAACATCCAATTTGGCAATTTGAACCTTGATTTCAAAATGTTAAAATTGAGAAGAGAGTCCATTGGAAGAATATGCTGTAGTGTGGTTCTTTCTACCGTAATGTGTAATCCCATCATCCCATTCTTCCTCCGAAAGCATAGGGATATTAGTTTTCCATTGATGAAATAGCTGGAGCCCATGAGGAGTAGATACATACAAGGATGACAATGGTTTAGGGAGGTTGGGCTGCATTAGTAGTAGCTCCAAGGGTTTCTGTTGTATATTTTGGCTGGATGAGAATTGAGAGTGTAGCAGCCTCCTAGGTACATTGCTAAAATGTACATAGTTTAGTTTAGTATGGTCTCCCGATTAACAAGAGACTGATAGGTGATTGGCTCCTCTGTACCCAGGAGACCTTGGAAGGTTCTGGGTGAACAGGAGTGGCCCATGCAAATCAGCAGCATGAATATGGATGCAGTTCCAGCCAATTACAGGGAGTGGTGCCCCTGAGAATGCTGGGTACTAGTATTTATATTCAATGAGCCCATGTGATCTGAGTTCTTCCTCTTCCTGGAGTTCCAGCAGGGGAGGTGGCTGCCTCCCTGGTTCATGCTGCCAGGAGGCCTTGGGTGGGTGACCTGAAGGCCAGAATGCCTGTAGACCAGGGGCGGACTGACCATTTGGAAACTCGGGCACTGCCCGAGGGCCCAGGGTCAGTAGGGGGCACCATGAGATGCCCCTGGTACCTTTTTCATAGGCTTTTTTGAGTTTGGGCAAGGACACAGGGGCCCCATGATCCCCTATTGCCCGGGGGCCCCATGAGTTGTCAGTCCACCCCTGCTGTAGACATCCCCCTCAGAGAGCTGACTGAGGGGGATGTCTACAGATTCTGTCTGGTATTACAGATGAAGGTTACCTGCAGCAAGGGCCTTGTGAGTACAGACTGTTCTACATGGATGCTGGGACTTGAGCTGTTTAACCCTCTTGGGACCTATATAGTCAGCTGCTGGGTTAAAGCTAGGGGGGGGCATCGACTGGTGTCCGGAAGAGCAATTGTCCACTAAGTCTGCATATCTACAGAGGGACTTTGCTCAATTCTTGTACAGTCTGCTACATAGTTCCACTCTGAGAAAGCTGTCCTCAGTTGTGCATAGTTTGATTCGGAGTATCCTACTATATACCTTCCCTATCCCAGTTCCAAAAAACAAAACAACCAAAAAACTACAACCCCTAGACTGATCATTGGAGTAACAAGCGGAGTTTGCATTTTTCCTCCAAGAGCATAGGGATATTGACTTTCCATTGGTGCAATATTTGTAAAATGCCCAAAATATCTAAGACCATGAGGGGCAAATACATACAAGGATGACAGTGGTTTAGGGAGGTTGGGCTGCATTATTGGCAGTTCCAAAGGGTTCTCTTATGTAATTGGGTTGGATGAGAACTGAGATTGCATAGCATGCCTAATCTGGAAGTATCTAAAGAAAATCCAGTTGGGCAAGTTGAACCTTGATTTCAATGTGTTTAAAGTCGAGAACAGAGACAAGTGGAAGAACGTGCTGTGGTGTAGTTATTCCCACCTTAATGTCTAGTCCCATCATCCCATTCTTATTTCTGAAAGCTTAGAGATAAGAAGAATATCAACTTTCCATTAGTGGAACATTTTTGAAATATTTGTGATATCTAAACTCATGTGGTGACGATACAAGGATCAGAGTGGCCTAGGGAGGTTCGGCTGCATTAGTTGCACATTCAAGTTGTTCTGTTGTATATTTGGGTTGGATGGTAGTTGTGATAGTGTAGTGTTCCTTATCTGTAAGTACCCAGGTGCCCAAAGAACATCCTATTGGTTGGGTTGAAATTTAATTTCAACGTGTTGAAGTTGAGAAGGGAGCCCACTGGTTGGTGGTTTTGTGGTGTGGTGTTTTAATTGTCACCCTAATGTGCAATCCCATCATCCCATTCTTCCTTTGAAAGCATAGGAATAATAGAGATATCAGCTTTCCATTGATGCAATAGCTGTGACACTTTCCAGATATCTAAGCCCGTGAGATGTAGCTACAAGGATGAGGTGGTGGTTTAGGGAGATTGGGATGTATTAGCAACTGTTGGGTTGGATGGAAATTGAATTGAACCTTCAACCTGCCACATTGGGTGTTCTTTAGATACTTACAAATTAGGTGGGAATAACCACACACATTGCTTTCTTCCAAAGGACACTCTTCTCAACTTCAACACATTGAGATCAACCTTCAGCCTCCCACTCTGGCTGTTCTTTAGATACTTACAGATTAGGCTGGATTAACCGCACACAAACCCCTTCTTCCAAAAGGCATTCTTCTCAACTTCAACACATTGAGATCAACCTTCAGCCTACCACACTGGTTGTTCTTTAGATATCTACAGATTAGGTGGGAATAACCACATGCAACACCTTCTTTCAAAGAGCCTTCTTCTCAGCTTCAACAAATTGAAATCAACCTTCAGCCTACCACACTGTTTGTTCTTTAGATATCTACAGCATAGGTGGGAATAACTGCATGAAAACACCTTCTTCCAAAGTGCACTCTTCTCAACTTTAGCACATTGAATTCAACCTTCAGCCTACCACACTGGATGTTCTTTAGATACTTACAGATTAGGTTGGAATAACCGCACGCAAATACCTTCTTCCAAAAGGCATTCTTCTCAACTTCAACACATTGAATTCAACCTTCAACCTGCCACACTGGATGTTCTTTAGATACTTACAGCATAGGTGGGAATAACCGCATGCAAACACCTTCATCCAAAGGGCACTCTTCTCAACTTCAACACATTGAGATCAACCTTCAGCCTACCATACTGGTTGTTCTTTAGATACTCACAGTTTAGGTTGGAATAACAGCAAGCCACACCTTCTTCCAAAAGGCATTCTTCTCAACTTCAACACATTGAATTCAACCTTCAACTTGCCACAGTGGATGTTCTTTAGATACTTACAGATTAGGTGGGAATAACTGCACGCAAATACCTTCTTCCAAAGGGCATTCTTCTCAACTTCAACACATTGAACTCAACCTTCAACCTGCCACATTGGATGTTCTTTAGATACTTACAGCATAGGTGGGAATAACTGCACGCAAACACCTTCTTCCAAAGGACACTTTTGTCAGCTTAAACACATTGAAATCAACCTTCAACCTGCCACACTGGTTGTTCTTTAGATACTTACAGATTAGGTTGGAATAACCCCACGCAAACATCTTCTTCCAAAGTGCACTCTTCTGAACTTCAACATATTGAACTCAACCTTCAGCCTCCCACACTGGTTGTTCTTTAGATACAGATTAGGCTGGAATAACCGCATGCAAACCCCTTCTTCCAAAGGGCATTCTTCTCAACTTCAACACATTGAATTCAACCTTCAGCCTACCACACTGGTTGTTCTTTAGATATCTACAGATTAGGTGGGAATAACTGCATGCAAACACCTTCCAAAGGGCTTTGTTCTCAACTTCAACACATTGAACTCAACCTTCAACCTGCCACACTGGTTGTTCTTTAGATACAGATTAGGCTGGAATAACCAAATGCAAACCCCTTCTTCCAAAGGGCACTCTTCTCAACTTCAACACATTGAATTCAACCTTCAGCCTACCACGCTGGTTGTTCTTTAGATATCTACAGATTAGGTGGGAATAACCGCACCCAACACCTTCTTCCAAAGGGCATTCTTCTCAACTTCAACAAATTGAAATCAACCTTCAGCCTACCACACTGGTTGTTCTTTAGATACAGATTAGGCTGGAATAACCGCATGCAAACCCCTTCTTCCAAAGGGCATTTTTTTCAACTTCAACACATTGAATTCAACCTTCAGCCTACCACACTGGTTGTTCTTTAGATATCTACAGATTAGGTGGGAATAACCGCATGCAAACCCCTTCTTCCAAAGGGCACTCTTCTCAACTTCAACAAATTGAACTCAACCTTCAGCCTACCACACTGGTTGTTCTTTAGATATCTACAGATTAGGTTGGAATAACTGCACGCAAACACCTTCCAAAGGGCTTTGTTCTCAACTTCAACACATTGAACTCAACCTTCAACCTGCCGCACTGGTTGTTCTTTAGATACAGATTAGGCTGGAATAACCAAATGCAAACCCCTTCTTCCAAAGGGCATTCTTCTCAACTTCAACACATTGAATTCAACCTTCAGCCTACCACGCTGGTTGTTCTTTAGATATCTACAGATTAGGTGGGAATAACCGCACACAACACCTTCTTCCAAAGGGCATTCTTCTCAACTTCAACAAATTGAAATCAACCTTCAGCCTACCACACTGGTTGTTCTTTAGATACAGATTAGGCTGGAATAACCGCATGCAAACCCCTTCTTCCAAAGGGCATTCTTCTCAACTTCAACAAATTGAAATCAACCTTCAGCCTACCACACTGGTTGTTCTTTAGATATCTACAGATTAGGTATAGTATGCAATTTCAATGCGTTGAAGTTGAGAAGAGTGCCGTTTGGAAGAAGGTGTTGTTTCTACCATAATCCAAATCTGGGGATCTGGTAGTATGTTACAATGGGGGAGGGTAGGTTAATTCCAGAGAGGAGAAAGGGGGAACCAGGAGTTGGGGGGCTTTCACCAGTTTTTAATATTCAGTAACACATACGAGTATTGTAAATGGTTCTCAGAGGTTGGTTTTTGCTTTATGACTTTTTTAACCCTTTTTCTGCTCTCCCATTTTACAACCTCCTTCTTTTCCTACATAAATACCTTAAGGATAAACTAACTGGCTGGCTGTGACTTCCAAATGTTCGCTCCTCTGTGGATTCAAATGCTGGAAGGAACATTTGGGAGTCAGAAGCGGGGCCGGCCCCTGGAATTCCAATAATGTCTCTGCACGTTTTATAGCGCAGAATATGGAACTCTTTCTGCGTGTCGGACTTGGCAAACCAACCGTACGTTTTACATATTTCCTGCTTTGTGCCAAAAAAACCCCAGGAAGTAAAATAATAAATCCTTTCGATGTAAAGCAGAGCCGTGAACTCTGCCAGGACCAGGGGGTGTCAGGCCAAATAAACGCCAAATTATGTCAGTAAAAGCGGCATGGAAATGTCGGGGGGTCCTCCAGAGCCCCCGTGCCTGTGGAGCCTGTCCTCTTTCCACAGTACGGCTCTTACATCGGTTCTCCAACTCTACAGGAAAACTGTATGGCAAGAGATACATTCTTGTCCCGCTTCGGAAAATGCCAAAAACTTGGCTGCCTATGACTTCAGGACTTTCTGAGACACTAAGTCAGGGCAAGCAAGAACATCAGAACTTCCATACTGCATGCTTGCTGTAGGTCAGGAATTAAAAACAGTATTGAAGACGTTGGATTTGTAGGACACTCAGGCAAAAGGACAGTTACACTGAAATATCTGCAGCCCAAATAGTTTTTTCTTCCTCTAATTGTGGAGCGGTAAGGTGTTGGAACCTCTCTTGGGTGTGTATTGCTGTTTGGGGTCAAAGTGGACCTGTCAGTGATTTATAGATCTTTGTGAATAAACACATCAACATAATGTTTTGTTCTTTCGTAATAAGCATCATGTCAAACCATTCTTGAGCTCCAGTCCCATGACTTTGCCTAGACCGGGATAGATTATGTGATCAATCTGCTGCAGGCTGGAGGAAGCATTTCCTTTGTCTCCTCTATCCCTGCGATCAGATTGCTACATTTTAACTTTGAAGCAAGTCACAAGGAAAGAGACAGCAGCAGGGGCTGATCTGTATCAGACATTTGTGAACAAAGCCAAAAACTAGGGTGATGTCTGAACAAAGATGGTGCTGGCCAAAGGTATGTGAAAGTATTGTTGGGGGAGTACTGTACTTCCTTTGAGATGTAATGAAAAATACACTTACCTATTCCCTGGCATGTATGCACTAATGATGGGAAAAAAATATCCAACACTGGTTCTAGTTCTTGTAATATTTGTGTTTATTAAAAGTCAGAAGCTTTTCTCCCGCGCTGTCCCTTTTCTCCCACGCTGTCCCTTCTCTCCCGCGCCGTCCCTTTTCTTCCGCGCCGTCCCTTCTCTCCCGCGCCTTCTCTTCTCTCCCGCACCAGCCCTTCTCTCCCGCTCCTTCTCTTCTCTCCCGCACCTTCTCTTCTCTCCCGCGCCGGCCCTTCTCTCCCGCGCCTTCTCTTCTCTCCCACGCCGGCCCTTCTCTCCCGCGCCGGCCCTTCTCTCCCGCGCCGGCCCTTCTCTCCCACGCCAGTCCTTCTCTCCCATGCCGGCCCTTCTCTCCCATGCCGGCCCTTCTCTCCCACGCCGTCTCTTCTCTCCCACACCATCCCTTCTCTCCCGCGCTGTCCCTTCTTTACAGCACCATCCCTTCTCTCCCACGCCGTCCCTTCTCTCCCACGACATCCCTTCTCTCCCGCGCCGTCCCTTCTCTCCCGCACCGTCCCTCTTCACCCACGCCATCCCTTCTCTCCCGCGCCATCCCTTCTCTCCCATGCCATCCCTTCTCTCCCACGCCGTCCCTTATCTCTCACGCCGTCCCTTCTCTCCCGCGCCGTCCCTTCTCTCCCGCTCCGTCCGTTCTCTCCCGCGACGTCCCTCTTCACCCACGCCATCCCTTCTCTCCCTCACCATCCCTTCTCTCTCGCACCAGCCCTTTTCTTCCACGCCATCCCTTCTCTCCTGCGCCGTCCCTTCTCTCCCTCTTTTCAGCCTGGTGCCTTCTGATTGCTCTGGCAGTTTTCTGGGACCTGTGAAGTGTCCCAGGAGACTGCCGCGGTGAACACAGCCAAAAGCAGACATGCGGAGCTTTCCTTTTTGGGTGGAACTTCATTTTAACTGTCATGTAAAAAAAAAACAGCACTAACACTAAGTAATACCCAGAGTTCAGGGGTCAGGATGAAATAATGCCAAGAGCTCAGGGATCAGGATTAAAGTGTTACTTAATCCCAGACCCCGCATTCACTATATCCGCTCTCCCCGGACCCCGCATTCACTATATCCGCTCTCCCCGGACCCCGCATTCACTATATCCGCTCTCCCCGGACCCCGCATTCACTATATCCGCTCTCCCCGGACCCCGCATTCACTATACCCGCTCTCCCCGGACCCCGCATTCACTATATCCGCTCTCCCCAGACCCCGCATTCACTATATCCGCTCTCCCCGGACCCCGCATTCACTATATCCGCTCTCCCCGGACCCCGCATTCACTATACCCGCTCTCCCCAGACCCCGCATTCACTCTATTCGCTCTCCCCGGACCTTGCATTCACTCTATTCGCTCTCCCCGGACCCAGCATTCACTATATCCGCTCTCCCCGGACCCCGCATTTACTATATCCGCTCTCCCCGGACCCCGCATTCACTATATCCGCTCTCCCCGGACCCCGCATTCACTATATCCGCTCTCCCCGGACCCCGCATTTACTATATCCGCTCTCCCCGGACCCCGCATTCACTATATCCGCTCTCCCCGGACCCCGCATTCACTATATCCGCTCTCCCCGGACCCCGCATTCACTATATCCGCTCTCCCCGGACCCCGCATTCACTATATCCGCTCTCCCCGGACCCCGCATTTACTATATCCGCTCTCCCCGGACCCCGCATTTACTATATCCGCTCTCCCCGGACCCCGCATTCACTATATCCGCTCTCCCCGGACCCCGCATTCACTATATCCGCTTTCCCCGGACCCCGCATTCACTATATCCGCTCTCCCCGGACCCCGCATTCACTATATCCGCTCTCCCCGGACCCCGCATTCACCATATCAAGTCTCCCCAGACCCCGCATCCACTATATCCGCTCTCCCCGGACCCCGCATTCACTATATCCACTCTCCCCGGACCCCGCATCCACTATATCCGCTCTCCCCGGACCCCGCATTCACTATATCCGCTCTCCCCGGACCCCTCATTCACTATATCCGCTCTCCCCGGACCCCACATTCACTATATCCGCTCTCCCCGGACCCCGCATTCACTATATCCGCTCTCCCCGGACCCCGCATTCACTATATCCGCTCTCCCCGGACCCCGCATTCACCATATCCAGTCTCCCGGGACCCCGCATCCACTATATCCGCTCTCCCCGGACCCCGCATTCACTATATCCGCTCTCCCTGGACCCCGCATCCATTATATCCGCTCTCCCCGGACCCTGCATTCACTATATCCGCTCTCCCCGGACCCCGCATTCACTATATCCGCTCTCCCTGGACCCCGCATTCACTATATCCACTCTCCCCGGACCCCGCATTCACTATATCCGCTCTCCCTGGACCCCGCATTCACTATATCCACTCTCCCCGGACCCCGCATTCACTATATCCGCTCTCCCCGGACCCCGCATTTACTATATCCGCTCTCCCCGGACCCCGCATTCACTATATCCGCTCTCCCCGGACCCCGCATTCACTATATCCGCTCTCCCCGGACCCCGCATTCACTATATCTGGTCTCCCCGGACCCCGCATTCACTATATCCGCTCTCCCCGGACCCCCCATTCACTATATCTGGTCTCCAAGGACCCTGTATTCACTATATCCGCTCTCCCCGGACCCCGCATTCACCATATCCAGTCTCCCGGGACCCCGCATCCACTATATCCAGCCCACCACAGTACACACAACATGGAAATACAATTATTTTAGTAAATATAAATTTATCTTTATCTTCCCTCTGAAAGGTTTCCTCTCACTTCCTGTTGTGTCTGTGGGACAGGAAATGACGGGAAATCTCCTCAACAAGTCAAAAAAAATCTTAAAACCCTTTCCTGTGACATCTACAAAGTACCCCTCCAGAGCACCCCCCCCCCCTTCCTGGCCATTTGTTGCGATACGGCACTGCATTAATTTAACTGACGCGGTCATGCAACGCTGCACCCAAATTAAATGTACGTCCTTTTTTTCCCCACAAATGGAGCTTTCTTTTGGTGGTTCTTGATCTCCTTTGCAGTTTTTATTTTTTGCGCTACCAATAAAAAAAAGATCGACCATTTTGAAAAAAAAAACTATATTTTTGACTTTTTGCTATTCCCTGCCCAGGACAATTTTCAGCCAAAGAGAGCCGGGGACACACACAGACCAAAGAGAGCCGGGGACACACACAGACCAAAGAGAGACGGGGGGACACACAGACCAAAGAGAGACAGGGGGGGAACACACAGACCAAAGAGAGCCGGGGGGGACACACAGACCAAAGAGAGCCGGGGGGGGACACACAGACCAAAGAGAGCCGGGGGGGGACACACAGACCAAAGAGAGCCGGGGGAGACACACAGACCAAAGAGAGCCGGGGAGACACACAGACCAAAGAGAGCCGGGGGGGACACACAGACCAAAGAGAGCCGAGAGGGGGGACACAGACCAAAGAGAGCCGGGGGGACACACAGACCAAAGAGAGCCGGGGGGACACACAGACCAAAGAGAGCCGGGGGACACACACAGACCAAAGAGAGCCGGGGGGACACACAGACCAAAGAGAGCCGGGGGGGACACACAGACCAAAGAGAGCCGGGGGGACACACAGACCAAAGAGAGCCGGGGGGGACACACAGACCAAAGAGAGCCGGGGGGACACACAGACCAAAGAGAGCCGAGAGGGGGACACAGACCAAAGAGAGCCGGGGGGACACACAGACCAAAGAGAGCCGGGGGGGACACACAGACCAAAGAGAGCCGGGGGGACACACAGACCAAAGAGAGCCGGGGGGACACACAGACCAAAGAGAGCCGGGGGGACACACAGACCAAAGAGAGCCGAGAGGGGGACACAGACCAAAGAGAGCCGGGGGGACACACAGACCAAAGAGAGCCGGGGGGACACACAGACCAAAGAGAGCCGGGGGGACACACAGACCAAAGAGAGCCGGGGGGGACACACAGACCAAAGAGAGCCAAGAGGGGGACACACAGACCAAAGAGAGCCGGGGGGACACACAGACCAAAGAGAGCCGGGGGGACACACAGACCAAAGAGAGCCGAGAGGGGGGACACAGACCAAAGAGAGCTGGGGGGAAACACAGACCAAAGAGAAGAGAGCCGGCGGGGGGGGGGGGGGGGGGCGACACACAGACCGAAGAGAGATGGGGGGGGACACACAGACTACAAAGAGAGCCGGGGGGACACAGACCATAGAGAGCTGGGGGGACACAGACCATAGAGAGCCAGGGGGACACACAGACCATAGAGAGCTGGGGGGACACAGACCATAGAGAGCTGGGGGGACACACAGACCATAGAGAGCTGGGGGGGGACACAGACCATAGAGAGCTGGGGGGACACAGACCATAGAGAGCCGGGGGGACACACAGACCATAGAGAGCTGGGGGACACAGACCATAGAGAGCTGGGGGGGCACAGACCAAAGAGAGCCGGGGGGACACAGACCATAGAGAGCTGGGGGGACACAGACCATAGAGAGCTGGGGGGACACAGACCATAGAGAGCTGGGGGGACACACAGACCATAGAGAGCTGGGGGGACACAGACCATAGAGAGCTGGGGGGACACAGACCAAAGAGAGCCGGGGAGGACATAGACCACAGAGAGCTGGGGGGACACAGACCATAGAGAGCCGGGGGGACACAGACCATAGAGAGCCGGGGGGACACAGACCATAGAGAGCTGGGGGGACACAGACCATAGAGAGCTGGGGGGACACAGACCATAGAGAGCTGGGGGACACATGATTCCTGTTGTCTGATAGGCTGTTCATTTCATTCTGGGCAGTTGGTGTTCCTCTTAGCAGGAGAGATTGGTTCTCTGGAATACACCACCCACGAGGATACAGCGTTCCCGCCCTCTCTACAGACATGTATGGTGAGGTCTACCATCTACCATCCATCTATATTTATATCCATCCATCGGTCTTTTATCTACACATCGATTGTCTGTTTGTATCTACCAATCTAATACCAATACTTATAGCTGCCCTTCTAGTATATGTCTGTAATTCTATTTACCCATCTATTATTCATTTCCCCATCCGTCTATTAACTATTATCCTTCCATCCATCCATCCATCCATCCACCCACCTACCCATCTATGATCCTTCCATCCATCCACCCACCTACCCATCTATGATCCTTCCATCCATCCACCCACCTACCCATCTATTATCTTTCCATCCATCCACCCACCTACCCATCTATTATCTTTCCATCCATCCATCCACCTACCCATCTATTATTCTTCCATCCATCCACCCACCTACCCATCTATTATCTTTCCATCCACCTACCCATCTATTATCTTTCCATCCACCCACCTACCCATCTATTATCCTTCCATCCATCCACCCACCTACCCATCTATTATCCTTCCATCCATCCACCCACCTACCCATCTATTATCCTTCTATCCATCCATCCATCCATCCACCTACCCATCTATTATCCTTCTATCCATCCATCCATCCACCTACCCATCTATTATCCTTCTATCCATCCACCTACCCATCTATTATCCTTCCATCCATCCACCCACCTACCCATCTATTATCCATCCATCCATCCATCCACCCACCTACCCATCTATTATCCTTCCATCCATCCACCCACCTACCCATCTATTATCCATCCATCCACCCACCTACCCATCTATTATCTTTCCATCCATCCACCCACCTACCCATCTATTATCCTTCCATCCACCTACCCATCTATTATCCTTCCATCCACCTACCCATCTATTATGCTTCCATCCATCCACCCACCTGCCCATCTATTATCCTTCCATCCACCTACCCATCTATTATGCTTCCATCCATCCACCCACCTACCCATCTATTATGCTTCCATCCATCCACCCACCTACCCATCTATAATCCTTCCTTCCATCCATCCACCCACCTACCCATCTCTTATCCTTCCATCCATCCACCCACCTACCCATCTATTATCCTTCTATCCATCCATCCATCCACCCACCTACCCATCTATTATCCTTCTATCCATCCATCCATCCATCCACCCACCTACCCATCTATTATCCATCCATCCATCCACCCACCTACCCATCTATTATCCTTCCATCCATCCACCCACCTACCCATCTATTATCCATCCATCCACCCACCTACCCATCTATTATCCTTCCATCCATCCACCCACCTACCCATCTATTATCCCTCCACCCACCTACCCATCTATTATGCTTCCATCCATCCACCCACCTACCCATCTATTATCCTTCCATCCATCCACCCACCTACCCATCTCTTATCCTTCCATCCATCCACCCACCTACCCATCTATTATCCTTCCATCCATCCAGCCACGTACCCATCTATTATCCTTCTATCCATCCATCCATCCGCCCACCTACCCATCTATTATCCATCCATCCATCCACCCACCTACCCATCTATTATCCCTCCATCCATCCACCCACCTACCCATCTATTATCCTTCCATCCACCCACCTACCCATCTATTATCTTTCCATCCATCCACCTATCCATCTATTATCCTTCCATCCACCCACCCACCTACCCATCTATTATCCTTCCATCCACCCACCTATCCATCTATTATCCTTCCATCCACCCACCCACCTAACCATCTATTATCCTTCCATCCATCCACCCACCTACCCATCTATTATCCTTCCATCCACCCACCCACCTACCCATCTATTATCCTTCCATCCACCCACCCACCTACCCATCTATTATCCTTCCATCCACCCACCCACCTACCCATCTATTATCCTTCCATCCACCCACCCACCTACCCATCTATTATCTTTCCATCCATCCACCCACCTACCCATCTATTATCCTTCCATCCACCCACCCACCTACCCATCTATTATCTTTCCATTCATCCACCCCCTACCCATCTATTATCCATCCATCCACCCACCTACCCATCTATTATCCTTCCATCCATCCACCCACCTACCCATCTATTATCCTTCCATCCATCCACCCACCTACCCATCTATTATCCTTCCATCCATCCACCCACCTACCCATCTATTATCCTTCCATCCATCCACCCACCTACCCATCTATTATCCTTCCATCCATCCACCCACCTACCCATCTATTATCCTTCCATCCATCCACCCACCTACCCATCTATTATCCTTCCATCCATCCACCCACCTACCCATCTATTATCCTTCCATCCATCCACCCACTTACTAATTTAGTATCTATCCATGCACCCATCCATCCAAAGACTTACCCATCTATTATCTTTCTAACCATCCATCCATTCATCCATCATCTATCTTTCCATCCATCCTTCTATTTTGCCATATATTATCAATCTTTCTATCCATCTATTCATCCATCCATCTACAGATGGATGGATGGTGGGATGAATGGACGGAAAGATTGCTAATAGATAAATACCTATTAGCAATCTTTCCGTGCATTCATCCCACCATCCATCCATCTATTATTTTTCCACTCATCCATCATCTATCTTTCCATCTATAGTTGTGTTCAAAATAATAGCAGTCAGACATCACTAACCGGATCAATCACTGTTTTTGGTGGAAATGATATCTCTACATGGCAAATAATTCCTAGCAGGAGTAGTAGAGTCATAGAAATCCAACAGACCCAACAGTCATGACATGCATGCTGCTGATTCTGTGTCATTGAATCACTCATTGAAAGGGGCGTGTTCACAATAATAGCCGTGTGGAGTTCTATTAGTGAGGTCATTCATTCTTTGATAAACAGGTGGCAATTATTGCCCTTATTTAAGGAAGGAAGGCAGCAAATGTTGGACATGCTGGTTACAGTGCATTTCTCTCTGAAATTCTGAGGAAAATGGGTCGTTCCAGACATTGTTCAGAAGAACAGTGTACCTTGATTAAAAAGTTGATTGGAGGGGAAAACATATAAAAAAGTGCAGAAAATGATCGGCTGCTCAGCTAAAATGATCGCAAATGCTTTAAAATGGCACCAAAACCTGAAAGACGTGGAAGAAAGCGAAAAACTACCATTGGAATGGATAGAAGAATAGCCAACATGGGGCGGACTCAGCCAACAATCAGCTCCAGGAAGATGAAAGAAGGTGTGACGTTCCCTGTGAGGACTGTTACAATTAGAAGACGCCGATGTGAAGCCAAGCTATCTGCAAGAAGTCCCCGCAAAGTCCCACTGTTGGGAAAAAGACGTGTGCTGAAGAGGTTACAATCTGCCAAAGAGCACATTGACCGCCTAAAGAGAAATGGCGCAACATTTTTTGGACGAATGAAAGTAAGATTGTTCTTTTTGGGTCTAGTGGGCGGAGACAGTTTGTCAGACGACCCCCAAACACTGAATTCAAGCCACAGTACACTGTGAAGACCGTGAAGCATGGTGGTGCAAGCATCATGATATTGGGATGTTTCTCATACTACGGTGTTGGGCCTATTTATCGCATACCAGGGATCATGGATCAGTTTGAATCCATCAGAATACTTGAAGAGGTCATGCTGCCTTATGCTGAAGAGGAAATGCCCTTGAAATGGGTGTTCCAACAAGACAACGACCCCAAACACACCAGTAAACGTGCAACATCTTGGTTCCAGACCAACAAGATGGACGTTATGGAGTGGCCAGCCCAATCCCCGGATCTTCATCCAATAGAAAACTTGTGGGGTGACATCAAAAATGCCGTTTCTGAGGCCAAACCAAGAAATAGAGAAGAACTGTGGAATGTGGTCCAATCATCCTGGGCTGGAATACCTGATCACAGGGGCCAGAAGTTGGGGGACTCCATGCAACACAGATGTACAGCAGTTCTCAGAAACAGTGCGACTACAACCAAATATTCATGAAGTCATTCAAAGGAAAGCAAAATCTTCAAACATTTCTCAGTTTATATAGTGAATGTTTGAGTTTGGAAAGAAGAATACAAACACGGCCATTTTTTTGAACCGTCTAATATTCACATTTCTTCAATATTTTTAGAGGAACAACACAAATTTGATGTATTTTTCTTCATGTTGTGATTTGGAATAGAATGTGTCGTGTTCCCAATGCATTTGTGTGGATGGAAATAAAAGCTATTAGAAGGATTTTCAGCTTTATTCACTTTTTTCAACACACTGCTATTATTTTGAACACAACTGTATATATTCATCCTTTTATCTACCTATCTTTCCATCCATCCTTCCATTTATCCGTCTATTATCTTTATATCCATCCATCCTTCTATTTACCCATCTATTATCAATCTTTCTATCCATCCGTCCATCCTTCTGTTTACCCATCCATCTATCCATAGATCTATTATTTTTCCACCCATCCATCCATCATCTATCTTTCCATCTATACCAAACTTTCTCAACCTTTTCAACACAGAGGAACCCTTGAAATTACTTTTTTGTCTCAGGGGAACCTCTGCTATAAATTACTGTATATACAGCTCATGATACATCTATGTGATGGTCAGCAGGAAGAATGTTCCTTACACTTGTGGTCATTGAGAAGAATTACCCCCTTATAGATAGCTAAAAATATCAATGGTGTCAGCGGGAACGTATCTGAGAGGCGGATATTGCTCATTGCTCAATGAGCCCCCAGCAACCTCTGGAGGAACCCTGAGCTATACATTCATCCTTCTATCTACTTACCTATTATCTATCTTTCCATCCATCCTTCTATTTACCCGTCTATCATCAATCTTTCTATCCATCCATCCATCCATCTATCCTTCTATTTACCTATTATCAGTCTTTCAGTCCATTTATCCCGCCATCCATTCATCTATTATTTTTCCACCCATCCATCCATTATCTATCTTTCCATCTATATATTCATCCTTTTATCTACCAATCTATAATATATTTTTCCATCCATCCTTCTATTTACCCGTCTATTATCCATCTATCATCTATCTTTCCATCCATCCTTCTATTTACCCGTCTATTATCCATCTTTCCATCCATCTTTCTATTTACCCGTCTATTATCCATCTTTCCATCCATCCTTCTATTTATCCGTATATTATCTATCTTTCCATCCATCCTTCCATTTACCCGTCTATTATCTATCTTTCCATCCATCCTTCTATTTACCCGTCTATTATCCATCTTTCCATCCATCTTCCTATTTATCCGTCTATTATCTATCTTTCCATCCATCCTTCTATTTACCCGTCTATTATCCATCTTTCCATCCATCCTTCTATTTACCCGTCTATTATCTATCTTTCCATCCATCCTTCTATTTACCCGTCTATTATCCATCTTTCCATCCATCCTTCTATTTACCCGTCTATTATCCATCTTTCCATCCATCCTTCTATTTACCCGTCTATTATCCATCTTTCCATCCATCCTTCTATTTACCCGTCTATTATCCATCTTTCCATCCATCCTTCTATTTACCCGTCTATTATCTATCTTTCCATCCTTCAATTTACCCGTCTATTATCCATCTTTCCATCCATCCCTCTATTTACCCGTCTATTATCTATCTTTCCATCCATCCTTCTATTTACCCGTCTATTATCTATCTTTCCATCCATCCTTCTATTTACCCGTCTATTATCTATCTTTCCATCCATCCTTCTATTTACCCGTCTATTATCTATCTTTCCATCCTTCAATTTACCCGTCTATTATCCATCTTTCCATCCATCCCTCTATTTACCCGTCTATTATCTATCTTTCTATCCATCCTTCTATTTACCCGTCTATTATTTATCTTTCCATCCATCCTTCTATTTACCTGTCTATTATCTATCTTTCCATCCATCCTTCTATTTACCAGTCTATTATCTATCTTTCCATCCATCCTTCTATTTACCCGTCTATTATCTATCTTTCCATCCATCCTTCTATTTACCCGTCTATTATCTATCTTTCCATCCATCCTTCTATTTACCCGTCTATTATCTATCTTTCCATCCTTCAATTTACCCGTCTATTATCCATCTTTCCATCCATCCCTCTATTTACCCGTCTATTATCTATCTTTCTATCCATCCTTCTATTTACCCGTCTATTATTTATCTTTCCATCCATCCTTCTATTTACCTGTCTATTATCTATCTATCCATCCATCCTTCTATTTACCCGTCTATTATCTATCTTTCCATCCATCCTTCTATTTACCCGTCTATTATCTATCTTTCCATCCATCCTTCCATTTAGCTGTATATTATCTATCTTTCCATCCATCCTTCCATTTAGCCGTCTATTATCTATCTTTCCATCCATCCTTCTATTTACCCGTCTATTATCTATCTTTCCATCCATCCTTCTATTTACCCGTGTATTATCCATCTTTCCATCCATCCTTCCATTTACCCGTCTATTATCCATCTTTCCATCCATCCTTCTATTTACCCGTCTATTATCCATCTTTCCATCCATCCTTCTATTTACCCATCTATTATCCATCTTTCCAGCCATCCTTCTATTTACCCGTCTATTATCCATCTTTCCATCCATCCTCCTATTTACCCGTCTATTATCTATCTTTCCATCCATGCTTCCATTTACCCGTCTATTATCCATCTTTCCATCCATCCTTCTATTTACCCGTCTATTATCTATCTTTCCATCCATGCTTCCATTTACCCGTCTATTATCCATCTTTCCATCCATCCTTCTATTTACCCGTCTATTATCCATCTTTCCATCCATCCTTCTATTTACCCGTCTATTATCTATCTTTCCATCCATGCTTCCATTTACCCGTCTATTATCCATCTTTCCATCCATCCTCCTATTTACCCGTCTATTATCTATCTTTCCATCCATCCTCCTATTTACCCGTCTATTATCCATCTTTCCATCCATCCTCCTATTTACCCGTCTATTATCTATCTTTCCATCCATCCTCCTATTTACCCGTCTATTATCCATCTTTCCATCCATCCTTCTATTTACCCGTCTATTATCCATCTTTCCATCCATCCTGCTATTTACCCGTCTATTATCTATCTTTCCATCCATCCTTCCATTTAGCTGTATATTATCTATCTTTCCATCCATCCTTCTATTTACCCGTCTATTATCTATCTTTCCATCCTTCAATTTACCCGTCTATTATCCATCTTTCCATCCATCCCTCTATTTACCCGTCTATTATCTATCTTTCCACCCATCCTTCTATTTACCCGTCTATTATCCATCTTTCCATCCATCCTTCTATTTACCCGTCTATTATCTATCTTTCCATCCATCCATCCTTCTATTTACCCGTCTATTATCTATCTTTCCATCCATCCTTCTATTTACCCGTCTATTATCTATCTTTCCATCCATCCTTCTATTTACCCGTCTATTATCTATCTTTCCATCCATCCTTCCATTTAGCTGTATATTATCTATCTTTCCATCCATCCTTCCATTTAGCCGTCTATTATCTATCTTTCCATCCATCCTTCTATTTACCCGTCTATTATCCATCTTTCCATCCATCCTTCCATTTACCCGTCTATTATCCATCTTTCCATCCATCCTTCTATTTACCCATCTATTATCCATCTTTCCAGCCATCCTTCTATTTACCCGTCTATTATCCATCTTTCCATCCATCCTCCTATTTACCCGTCTATTATCTATCTTTCCATCCATGCTTCCATTTACCCGTCTATTATCCATCTTTCCATCCATCCTTCTATTTACCCGTCTATTATCCATCTTTCCATCCATGCTTCCATTTACCCGTCTATTATCCATCTTTCCATCCATCCTTCTATTTACCCGTCTATTATCTATCTTTCCATCCATCCTTCTATTTACCCGTCTATTATCTATCTTTCCATCCATCCTTCCATTTAGCTGTATATTATCTATCTTTCCATCCATCCTTCCATTTAGCCGTCTATTATCTATCTTTCCATCCATCCTTCTATTTACCCGTCTATTATCTATCTTTCCATCCATCCTTCTATTTACCCGTGTATTATCCATCTTTCCATCCATCCTGCTATTTACCCGTCTATTATCTATCTTTCCATCCATGCTTCCATTTACCCGTCTATTATCCATCTTTCCATCCATCCTTCTATTTACCCGTCTATTATCTATCTTTCCATCCATCCTTCTATTTACCCGTCTATTATCTATCTTTCCATCCTTCAATTTACCCGTCTATTATCCATCTTTCCATCCATCCCTCTATTTACCCGTCTATTATCTATCTTTCCATCCATCCTTCTATTTACCCGTCTATTATCCATCTTTCCATCCATCCTTCTATTTACCCGTCTATTATCCATCTTTCCATCCATCCTTCTATTTACTCGTCTATTATCTATCTTTCCATCCATCCTTCTATTTACCCGTCTATTATCCATCTTTCCATCCATCCTTCTATTTACCCGTCTATTATCTATCTTTCCATCCATCCATCCTTCTATTTACCCGTCTATTATCTATCTTTCCATCCATCCTTCTATTTACCCGTCTATTATCTATCTTTCCATCCATCCTTCCATTTAGCTGTATATTATCTATCTTTCCATCCATCCTTCCATTTAGCCGTCTATTATCTATCTTTCCATCCATCCTTCTATTTACCCGTCTATTATCTATCTTTCCATCCATCCTTCTATTTACCCGTGTATTATCCATCTTTCCATCCATCCTTCCATTTACCCGTCTATTATCCATCTTTCCATCCATCCTTCTATTTACCCGTCTATTATCCATCTTTCCATCCATCCTTCTATTTACCCATCTATTATCCATCTTTCCAGCCATCCTTCTATTTACCCGTCTATTATCCATCTTTCCATCCATCCTCCTATTTACCCGTCTATTATCTATCTTTCCATCCATGCTTCCATTTACCCGTCTATTATCCATCTTTCCATCCATCCTTCTATTTACCCGTCTATTATCTATCTTTCCATCCATGCTTCCATTTACCCGTCTATTATCCATCTTTCCATCCATCCTTCTATTTACCCGTCTATTATCCATCTTTCCATCCATCCTTCTATTTACCCGTCTATTATCTATCTTTCCATCCATGCTTCCATTTACCCGTCTATTATCCATCTTTCCATCCATCCTCCTATTTACCCGTCTATTATCTATCTTTCCATCCATCCTCCTATTTACCCGTCTATTATCCATCTTTCCATCCATCCTCCTATTTACCCGTCTATTATCTATCTTTCCATCCATCCTCCTATTTACCCGTCTATTATCCATCTTTCCATCCATCCTTCTATTTACCCGTCTATTATCCATCTTTCCATCCATCCTGCTATTTACCCGTCTATTATCTATCTTTCCATCCATCCTTCCATTTAGCTGTATATTATCTATCTTTCCATCCATCCTTCTATTTACCCGTCTATTATCTATCTTTCCATCCTTCAATTTACCCGTCTATTATCCATCTTTCCATCCATCCCTCTATTTACCCGTCTATTATCTATCTTTCCATCCATCCTTCTATTTACCCGTCTATTATCTATCTTTCCACCCATCCTTCTATTTACCCGTCTATTATCCATCTTTCCATCCATCCTTCTATTTACCCGTCTATTATCTATCTTTCCATCCATCCATCCTTCTATTTACCCGTCTATTATCTATCTTTCCATCCATCCTTCTATTTACCCGTCTATTATCTATCTTTCCATCCATCCTTCTATTTACCCGTCTATTATCTATCTTTCCATCCATCCTTCCATTTAGCTGTATATTATCTATCTTTCCATCCATCCTTCCATTTAGCCGTCTATTATCTATCTTTCCATCCATCCTTCTATTTACCCGTCTATTATCTATCTTTCCATCCATCCTTCTATTTACCCGTGTATTATCCATCTTTCCATCCATCCTTCCATTTACCCGTCTATTATCCATCTTTCCATCCATCCTTCTATTTACCCATCTATTATCCATCTTTCCAGCCATCCTTCTATTTACCCGTCTATTATCCATCTTTCCATCCATCCTCCTATTTACCCGTCTATTATCTATCTTTCCATCCATGCTTCCATTTACCCGTCTATTATCCATCTTTCCATCCATCCTTCTATTTACCCGTCTATTATCCATCTTTCCATCCATGCTTCCATTTACCCGTCTATTATCCATCTTTCCATCCATCCTTCTATTTACCCGTCTATTATCTATCTTTCCATCCATCCTTCTATTTACCCGTCTATTATCTATCTTTCCATCCATCCTTCCATTTAGCCGTATATTATCTATCTTTCCATCCATCCTTCCATTTAGCCGTCTATTATCTATCTTTCCATCCATCCTTCTATTTACCCGTCTATTATCCATCTTTCCATCCATCCTTCTATTTACCCGTCTATTATCTATCTTTCCATCCATCCTTCTATTTACCCGTCTATTATCTATCTTTCCATCCATCCTTCCATTTACCCTTCTATTATCTATCTTTCCATCTATGCTTCCATTTACCCGTCTATTATCCATCTTTCCATCCATCCTTCTATTTAGCCGTCTATTATCCATCTTTCTATCCATCCTTCTATTTACCCGTCTATTATCCATCTTTCCATCCATCCTTCTATTTAGCCGTCTATTATCCATCTTTCTATCCATCTTTCTATTTACCCGTCTATTATCCATCTTTCCATCCATCCTTCTATTTAGCCGTCTATTATCCATCTTTCTATCCATCCTTCTATTTACCCGTCTATTATCCATCTTTCCATCCATCCTTCCATTTACTCGTCTATTATCTATCTTTCCATCCATCCTTCCATTTACCCGTCTATTATCTATCTTTCCATCCATCCTTCCATTTACCCGTCTATTATCTATCTTTCCATCCATCCCTCTATTTACCCGTCTATTATCCATCTTTCCATCCATCCCTCTATTTACCCGTCTATTATCTATCTTTCCATCTATGCTTCCATTTACCCTTCTATTATCTATCTTTCCATCCATCCTTCTATTTACCCGTCTATTATCTATCTTTCCATCCATCCCTCTATTTACCCGTCTATTATCCATCTTTCCATCCATCCCTCTATTTACCCGTCTATTATCCATCTTTCCATCCATCCTTCTATTTAGCCGTCTATTATCCATCTTTCCATCCATCCTTCTATTTACCCGTCTATTATCCATCTTTCCATCCATCCTTCTATTTACCCGTCTATTATCTGTCTTTCTATCCTATCTATCCATTTATTTATCACACCCAAGAGTAGGACACATGATCCTATTTCTATTCTAGACTCGTGTGTTCCCCATCTTTTCGTATCTATAAATACATCTCTACCCTCCATTTTGGTTTCTTGGTTTTCTGTCCCGTAAAGCTATGACCTATAAATACTTTCCATTTTAAGAAGGAAATTCTGCCCAATATTCCACGAAGGGCTCTGAGGACTCTTTGTGGCCGACCATACCCTGACAGCCCGGGGATGTAAAGACTCAGCAACCTCCCATAAATACTTCAATCCTGTTCACAGTTCTCTCCTTATTCATTTCTCCGTTCAGATACAAAAAACCAAACTCTCAGCTCCCTGACAAGGTTTTTTTTTTTTTGTGGAACAATCTATCACAACGTTTGCTCAGACACACGTGCAATGGATTTATTTTCCTCTTTCGGAGAGAAAGAAAAAAATCAAAAGAAAAACAAAAAAGTCAAAACATGAATCAGAATTTCCTTTTTTTTGCAAAAACATATTTCCTAGAGCGGCAAAAACGACATCGATAAAAAGGATTATCTTCTTAAATGATTTTTCCTCTCTGGATGGATACATGTACAAATCAACACGTTTGTTATAGGAAACATTGCTGCGTGAATGGATGTGGGAGGAGATCCCGGGTGGCTCACAGGGCAATCAACAATAGCAAGGGGTCGGAAAACTGGAGCTCAGAGAGTTAGAAAAGAGAATAAAAAAGTTGCGTAGTCATAATCATGAGAGTGATGGTGGTATTAATATAGACACAATAAAACAAATAATCAGAAAATCCTTAATAGAGATAAATCCCAAATCTCTGCTCTGCCTGTGTGTGGTCAAATGCAAACGTTTGAGCACCCCTAAACAAGTCACCCCAATATAGCTTCTGCCAGCAACCAACACAAGATCGATTTTTTGCAAATTTTGAGATGTTCCACCTTTACCACTTAGTGGTCAATGTATACATTTTTTCACCAATAATTCACCTGGATTTCACCCAGGATTCACATATTTTTTAATCATAACATTTTTTTTTTTTATAAATAAAAAATGTAAATGTTAAAAAAAAAGAATCTTGGGGAAATGCTGTGTAAAGTATTTTTAAATAGACTCCTTTTAAACAGACTCCACACTTACTATTTATTGGCTGAATTTATTCACTGCTAATGACCGATAATCCATCACTAGATCCCGGACCTGCAGTGCACGATTTTTGCACCGGAGTTAAATTTAAAACGAATGAAATTGTTCAGTAGGTTTTGCAGAAAACATCACCTTTTCATTTTCTTCGCTTCCTGCAGGACTTGAGCTGACTTTTTTTTCACTAGCATGTTATGTCCAATCCAAAAATTTGAGCATTTTCTAATGCAAACTTTCTTATGGAAAATCAAAATATGCACCCCTTTTTTTATTGCAGTTTACTGTGCAAAATCCAAAAATTGCAATTTTTTTTTATAATGCAACAGAAACAATTGAGTACTGACGTGATACTTTTTTTTATTTGCACTAACATACAATTTTGAGGACGAGCTTTCGGGGTATGTCCCCTTCTTCAAGGTCCAGGCAGTACTCTGAGTACCGCTTGGACCTTGAAGAAGGGGACATACCCCGACTCTGAGTACTGCTTGGACCTTGAAGAAGGGGACATACCCCGACTCTGAGTACTGCTTGGACCTTGAAGAAGGGGACATACCCCGACTCTGAGTACTGCTTGGACCTTGAAGAAGGGGACATACCCCGACTCTGAGTACTGCCTGGACCTTGAAGAAGGGGACATACCCCGACTCTGAGTACCGCTTGGACCTTGAAGAAGGGGACATACCCCGACTCTGAGTACCGCTTGGACCTTGAAGAAGGGGACATACCCCGACTCTGAGTACTGCTTGGACCTTGAAGAAGGGGACATACCCCGACTCTGAGTACCGCTTGGACCTTGAAGAAGGGGACATTCCCCGAAAGCTCGTCCTCAAAATTGTATGTTAGTACAAATAAAAAAAGTATCACGTCAGTACTCAATTGTTTCTGTCGCAAGTGCACTAATACGGCTACAATCACCTCAAGTTTTTATAATGCAAAATTCAAAAAACGTATACTTTTTTAATTGCAAAATTTCTTATGCAAAATCCACAAGTGTGCACTTTTTTATTGCAAAATGATATATGCAAAAGTCAAAAATGTTACATTTTCTATTGCAAAATTTGATATGCAAAATCCAAAAAAATTAAAATTTTTCTGTAGCAAAATTTGATATGCAAAATCCAAAAAATGTCAACTTTTCTATTGCAAAATTTGATATGGAAAATCCCCAAAATGTAAACTTTTCTATTGCAAAATTTGATATGGAAAATCCAAAAAAAGGTACTTTTTTATTGCATAATTTGATATGCAAAAGCCAAAAATGTACACTTTTTATTGCAAAATTTCATATGAAAAACCTCAAAAACGTACATTTTTAATTGCGAAATTTGATATGCAAAATCCACAAATGTACACTTTTTTTATTGAAAAATTATATATGCAAAAGCCAAAAATGTTAAATTTTTTATTGCAAAATCCAAAAAAAGTACACTTTTCTATTGCAAAATTTGCTATGCAAAATCTAAAAAATGTGCACTTTTTATTGCTAAATTTGATATGCAAAATCCAAAAAATGTACACTTTTTATTGCAAAATTTGATATACAAAAGCCAAAAATGTACACTTTTTTATTGCAAAATGTAATATGCAAAAGCCAAAAATGTGCACTTTTTATTGCAAAATTTGATATGCAAAAGCCAAAAAATTTACACTTTTTTATTGCAAAATTTGAAATGTAAAAGCCAAAAATGTGCACTTTTTATTGCAAAATGTCATATGAAAAATCCAAAAATGTACATATTTAATTGTGAAATTTGATCTGCAAAATCCACAAATGTACACTTTTTTTTATTGAAAAATTATATATGCAAAAGCCAAAAATGTTAAATTTTTTATTGCAAAATCCAAAAAAAGTACACTTTTCTATTGCAAAATTTGCTATGCAAAATCTAAAAAATGTGCACTTTTTATTGCTAAATTTGATATGCAAAATCCAAAAAATGTACACTTTTTATTGCAAAATTTGATATACAAAAGCCAAAAATGTACACTTTTTTATTGCAAAATGTAATATGCAAAAGCCAAAAATGTGCACTTTTTATTGCAAAATTTGATATGCAAAAGCCAAAAAATTTACACTTTTTTATTGCAAAATTTGAAATGTAAAAGCCAAAAATGTGCACTTTTTATTGCAAAATGTCATATGAAAAATCCAAAAATGTACATATTTAATTGTGAAATTCGATCTGCAAAATCCACAAACGTCCACTTTTTATTGCACATTTTTTATACAAAATTCAAACATATACACATTTTTATTGCAAAATGTCTTGTGCAAAATCCCATAACATTCACACATGCAATGTATTACTAATACGTCGGTCTTTGATGAAAACTAGGTTTATGGCCTGCTATTTGCTGGTAGTATACATTGATCGTTTCCTCTAGTTTTGGTATATTTCGTAATGCTCCCTCTAATCCCCCCACCCCCTCCTCTGGTTTCCAGCTGTAGCTATTGTCCTATGGGAAAGCTCCCTTTGGTCAAGTGTGAAGAAGGAAATCTTCAAGGATTTGTGTTCAGAAGACCCTACCAAGGACCAAACCTCGGCTCCTCCACCTTGGTTAGAGATGGATTGCACATATAGAACCAGATCCTGCTCATGAGACATCAGGCATACAATGGTGCACCATGAGTATGGATTGAGACTTAATTGGGACGATGATACGCGTTACGGGGTCTGCTTATGACGCTCTATCTTTGGACCGGTGCGAACATTGCGCTGCCTTGGCTCTACGGATTGTCTAATCGGTGAGCAAGGCCGGACACCCCGCACACCCTAATGAACATGTGTTTGCTTGCTCTTCCCTAATTAATAAAGTCTGTTTATTGTAAAACGTGTCAACACGCAGAGAGCGCTCTCGGTAACGAGCGTATTACAGGCACACGTGTTCCCGCAGTCAGCAGGCCGGACAATTAAAGGGAAATTAATGATGCACTGAGCAAAGCCAGATGTTGGACATGTCACTGTAACTGGTGAGAAACGCGGGCGGATTCACGGGAACATTCCAGAAGAGCTCGGCAATATGAAGAACTCATCTTCAAAACTCGATTTCAGCCTTTCTCAGACATTTTAACACGGAGGAACCCTTGAAATACCTTTCAGGTCTCAGGGAGCCCCTGATATTAATTGCAGGTTCAACAGCTCAGGGTACAAGGGGCACGAATGGCCAGATGAGACAAAAGAAGAAATAAGAAGATGAAGGAATGCGGAGAACTTACTGTATCACGCTTAAGAATGCTGTACACCACAACGTCATTGTCTGGAAAATAGTTCAATGAAACAAATGATAATAATGGCCAGAAAAGAATGGCGCACAATGTCGTTTTCCCTCGTTGAAAAATGCCCCCTTAGATTGGTCATTGAGAGAGGAACCCCCTTATATTGGTGGTCATTGGGAGAAGGACCCCCCCTAATATTGGTGGTCATTGGAAGAGCCCCTTATATTGGTGGTCATTGGGAGAAGGACCCCCTTATATTGGCGGTCATTGGGAGAAGGACCCCCTTATATTGGCGGTCATTGGGAGAAGGACCTACTTATATTGGTGGTCAATGGGAGAAGCCCCCCCCCAATATTGGTGTTCATTGGAAGAGCCCCTTATATTGGTGGTCATTGGAAGGAGGACCCCCTTATATTGGTGTTTATTGCAATAAGAACCCCAAAATTGGAGGTCATTAGGAGAGCCTCCCCCAGAAGAGCCCCTTATATTGGTGGTCATTGGAAGAACCTCTTATATTGGTGGTCATTGGAAGAACCTCTTATATTGGTGGTCATTGGGAGAAGGACCTCCTTATATTGGTGTTCATTGCAAGACAAACCCTTACATTGGAGGTCATTGGAAGAAGGACCCCTTATATTGGTGGTCATTGGAAGGAGGACCCTTGTATATTGGTGTTTATTGCAAGAACCCCAAAATTGGAGAGGCCCCCCCTATATTGGTGGTCATTGGGAGAAGGAGCTCCTTATATTGGTGGTCATTGGAAGAGCCCCTCATATTAGTGGTCATTGGAAGAAGGACCCCCCTATATTGCTGTTCATTGTAAAAAGAATCCCTTATTTTGGAGGTCATTGGGAGAAGGATCCCCTTATATTGGTGGTCACTGGAAGAAGGGTCCTCTTTTATTGGTGGTCGTTGGAGGAAGGACCCTTTATATTGTTGGTCATTGGGAAAGTGGCCCATTATATTGGTGGTCATTAGGAGAAGGGTCCCCTTTCAGTGGTGGTGAGAAAAGTGCTCCTTACAGTGGTGGTTATTGGGAAAAGGACCGTCTTATATTGGTAGTCATTGGAAGCAGGATCCCCTTATTTTGTTGGTCCTCCAGAAAGTGGCCCATTGTATTGGTGGTCATTAGGAGAAGCCCCCCCTTTCAGTGGTGGTAAAGTGAGAAAAATGCTCACTCATTGGTGTTAATTGAAAGAAAGACCCCCTGTTTTTGGTCATTGGATGAAGGACCCCCCTTTATTGGTGGTCATTGGATGAAGGACACCCTATTTTGGTGGTCATTTGTTAAAGTTCCCCTTACACTTATGGCCATTAGAAAAAGGTGTCCCTTCACATGTGGAATAGGTGGAAAAAAGTGTCCTTATTTTGGTGGTCATTGGAAGAAGGTCCCCTTTGCCGGTGGTCAGTGGGAAAAATGTTCCTTTAATTGGTGGTCATCAAAAGAAAGACCCTCTTTATATGGATGGTCATTGGGAAAGGGTGTCCCTTATATTGGTGGTCATTGGATGAAGGACACCCTTTTTTGGTGGTCATTGGATGAAGGACACCCTTTTTTGGTGGTCATTGGATGAAGGACCCCCTTATATTGGTGGTCATTGGATGAAGAACACCCTTTTGTTGGTGGTCATTGGATGAAGGACCCACTTATTTGGTGGTCATTGGATGAAGGACACCTTATTTTGGTGGTCATTGGATGAAGGACACCTTATTTTGGTGGTCATTGGGAAAAGTTCCCCTTACACTTATTGCCATTAGAAGAAGGTGTCCCTTCACATGTGGAATAGGTGGAAAAAAGTGTCCTTATTTTGGTGGTCATTGGAAGAAGGTCCTCTTTGCTGGTGGTCAGTGGGAAAAATTTTCCTTTAATTGGTGGTCATCGAAAGGGTGCCGTGGTCATTGGGAAAGGGTACCCCTTATATTGGTGGTCATTGGGAAAGGGTGTCCCTTATATTGGTGGTCATTGGGAAAGGGTACCCCTTATATTGCTGGTCATTGGGAAAGGGTACCCCTTATATTGGTGGTCATTGAAAAAGGGTACCCCTTATATTGCTGGTCATTGGGAAAGGGTGTCCCTTATATTGGTGGTCATTGGGAAAGGGTGTCCCTTATATTGGTGGTCATTGGGAAAGGGTGTCCCTTATATTGGTGGTCATTGGGAAAGGGTGTCCCTTATATTGGTGGTCATTGGGAAAGGGTGTCCCTTATATTGCTGGTCATTGGGAAAGGGTGTCACTTATATTGGTGGTCATTGGGAAAGGGGGTCCCTTATATTGGTGGTCATTGGGAAAGGGGGTCCCTTATATTGGTGGTCATTGGGAAAGGGGGTCCCTTATATTGGTGGTCATTGGGAAAGGGGGTCCCTTATATTGGTGGTCATTGGGAAAGGGTGTCCCTTATATTGGTGGTCATTGGGAAAGGGGGTCCCTTATATTGGTGGTCATTGGGAAAGGGTGTCCCTTATATCGGTGGTCATTGGTAGAAGGACTCCCTTTATTGGTGAACATTAGTAGAAGGGCCTCCTTCACCTGGAATCCATTGATAAAATTCTCCTCAGTGGTCAGTGGGAAGAAGTAATAATTGTAGAATGTCCTCTGGAGGAACTATGAGAAAGGCTGATCTACGCGATGTGTATATTTATATATTTAATCTCTTTATCTTTATCATTGAACAACATTCATGATATAAACAAGACAGGTAGGTGGGTGCACTCAAAATATCCGGGTCAAATTTTTTTTTCGAACATAAATTTAAAGAGAACCTGTCCACACAAAATACATGACATGCAGCATTTCCCTATGCCAGTACTGTGTTTCTGTCTGCATATTACGATGAGGTGCTGAATTTATTCAGCCATGTTTAAAATGTTCCGCTCTGCTGCAGTGACAGAAAGATTTACTAGAAAGCATGAAATATTGATCCCATTACCACTGCTGATTACTTGGCAATGGCAGCAGAAATATCAAATACAGAAGTGGTTTGTACGTGGTTTAATAATGTCCCACAACACTGTGTGCTACCGATACCCGTTATTATTTATATAGCGCCATCCTCTGCAGCGGCACTGTACAATGCAAGCGATGCAGGCCACGGCGTACATGGAGATATAGAGGGATAACATACAGGTGCAGTGGGAGAAATAGCATGGCCTGTGTGCGCCAAATACAAGGGTTATTTTCAAGTATTAATATGTAGTAGTATTCTCTAGGCTTATGCAAAAGTAAAAAAAAAGTATATGTACAGAGTATATACTAATATAAAAAATAAATAAACACACAAATTATATATATATATACACTTTTTTTTTATGTATGAATACTAGTTTTCATTTTTATGAAATGTATCTATTACATAAGAATGGAAAATACTAGTACTACATAAAATAAAGAAAGAAATTAATTAGTTAAAAAATAAAATAAAAAATAAAGTAATAAACAAAAAAAGAAATTATATATATATATATATATATATATATATATATATATATATAAAAGTTAGAATTTTATATATAGGTGTGTGTATGTATACGTATAAATATATATATATATTTATACACATACATACACACACACCTATATATAAAATTCTAACATATATATGTATATACACACTTGTTTTATGTATGAATACTAGTTTTCATTTTTATGAAATGTATCTATTACATAAGAATGGAAAATACTAGTAATACATAAAATACATAAAGAAATTATTTAGTTAAAAAATAAAATAAAAAGTAAAGTAATAAACAAAAATATATATATATATATATTATATATATATATATATATATATATATATATATATATATATATATAGATAGATATATATATATATATATATCTATACATACATACACACACCTATATATAAAATTCTAAATTATATATATATACACTTGTTGTATGTATGAATACTAGTTTTCATTTTTACGAAATGTATCTATTACATAAGAATGGAAAATACTAGTAATGCATAAAATACATAAAGAAATTAATAATTAAAAAATAAAATAAAAAATAAAGTAATAAACCAAAATTTAAAAGAATAATAATAAGAAAAAAATAAATAAATAAATATATATATATATATATATATATATATATATATATATATATATACACATTTATATATATATATATATATATATATATAATAAAACAATTGCAGACCCTTTTGTGATGCCCCTGTACAGGCATACCCTCCCTGTTCTTCTGTCTGTCTGAACATCTCTCTAACAAATCAGGAAAGTACCGAGAATCGCCATTAATCTCCCACAGCTACTAATTCCCATCCTGTCCTAGAAAATGATATTTGGCTGCTGAAAGTTTGGACCTCATTGATGACAGGTCCGACCATAACATCCATCCTTTGCAGTGAGATTGTTTAATGAATTCATAAAACACAAAGACATCAGAAGGGTACACAATGTGGAGTTGTAGCCCACACTGGCCAATCACAGTCCTAACGCCATGATGTTCTTGTTCTCGTCTCTCTGTTCTATGAATCAGCCCCTTCCAGGGTTCCCCATCCTCCTCACAGGATGCATTTTCTGTTGCTGAGTCCATGTGCCGCCACTGGCTCTGGTCCGGGGTGTACACAGCCGCTAGCTCAGCTCCGGCGCTCAGCTCCGGCACAGTGGCATAGGGCGGGAATGAGGACCTTCTGATTGTACGCAGAGATTTTACAACATGTTAGAGACTGAAAGAGAGTCCTACCAGGGGTGGACTGACAACTCATGGGGCCCCTGGGCAATTGGAAATCATGGGGCCCCTATGTCCTCGCCAACACTCAAACCACATCCAAAAAAGCCTATGAAAGGTATCAAGGGCATCTCATGGGGCCCCCTACTGACCCCGGACCCTCGGGCAGTGCCCAAGTGCTTGAATGGTCAGTCTGCCCCTGCGTCCTACAGATACTTACCCTTCCCACAGAGACTTACCTTCCTACAGACACTTACCCTTCCTACAGAGACTTACCCTTCCCACAGAGACTTACCCTTCCTACAGACACTTACCCTTCCTACAGAGACTTACCCCCCCTACAGAGACTTACCCTCCCTACAGAGACTTACCCTTCCTACAGACACTTACCCTTCCTACAGACACTAACCCTTCCTACAGACACTTACCCTTCCTACAGACACTTACCTTCCTACAGACACTTACCCTTCCTACAGAGACTTACCCTTCCTACAGACACTTACCCTTCCTACAGAGACTTACCCTTCCTACAGAGACTAACCCTTCCTACAGACACTTACCCTTCCTACAGAGACTTACCCCCCCTACAGAGACTTACCCTCCCTACAGAGACTTACCCTTCCTACAGACACTTACCCTTCCTACAGACACTTACCTTCCTACAGACACTTACCCTTCCTACAGAGACTTACCCTTCCTACAGACACTTACCCTTCCTACAGAGACTTACCCTTCCTACAGACACTTACCCTTCCTACAGAGACTAACCCTTCCTACAGACACTTACCCTTCCTACAGACACTTACCCTTCCTACAGAGACTTACCCTTCCTACAGACACTTACCCTTCCTACAGAGACTTACCCTTCCTACAGACACCCTTCCTACAGACACTTACCCTTCCTACAGACACTTAACCTTCCTACAGAGACTAACCCTTCCTACAGAGACTTACCCTTCCTACAGACACTTACCCTTCCTACAGACACTTACCCTTCCTGCAGACACTAACCCTTCCTACAGAGACTTACCTTCCTACAGACACTTACCCTGCCTACAGAGACTTACCCTTCCTACAGACACTTACCCTTCCTACAGACACTTACCCTTCCTACAGAGACTAACCCTTCCTACAGACACTTACCCTTCCTACAGAGACTAACCCTTCCTACAGACACTTACCCTTCCTACAGACACTAACCCTTCCTACAGACACTTACCCTTCCTACAGAGACTTACCTTCCTACAGACACTTACCCTGCCTACGGAGACTTACCCTTCCTACAGACACTTACCCTTCCTACAGACACTAACCCTTCCTACAGACACTTACCCTTCCTACAGACACTTACCCTTCCTACAGAGACTAACCCTTCCTACAGACACTTACCCTTCCTACAGAGACTTACCCTTCCTACAGAGACTAACCCTTCCTACAGACACTTACCCTTCCTACAGAGACTTACCCTTCCTACAGACACTTACCCTGCCTACGGAGACTTACCCTTCCTACAGACACTTACCCTTCCTACAGACACTAACCCTTCCTACAGACACTTACCCTTCCTACAGACACTTACCCTTCCTACAGAGACTAACCCTTCCTACAGACACTTACCCTTCCTACAGAGACTAACCCTTCCTACAGACACTTACCCTTCCTACAGACACTTACCCTTCCTACAGAGACTTACCCTTCCTATAGACACTTACCCTTCCTACAGAGACTTACCCTTCCTACAGACACTTACCCTTCCTACAGAGACTTACCCTTCCTACAGACACTTACCCTGCCTACAGACACCCTTCCTACAGACACTTACCCTTCCTACAGATACTTACCCTTTCCTACAGAGACTAACCCTTCCTACAGGCACTTACCCTTCCTACAGAGACTTACCCTTCCTACAGACACTTACCCTCCCTACAGAGACTTACCCTTCCTACAGACACTAACCCTTCCTACAGACACTTACCCTCCCTACAGTGACTTACCCTTCCTACAGACACTTACCCTCCCTATAGAGACTTACCCTTCCTACAGACACTAACCCTTCCTACAGACACTTACTCTTCCTATAGAGACTTACATTTCCCACAGACACTTACCCTTCCTACAGACACTTACCCTTCCTACAGACACTTACCCTTCCTACAGAGACTAACCCTTCCTACAGACACTTACCCTTCCTACAGAGACTCACCCTTCCTACAGAGACTTACCCTTCCTACAGACACTTACCCTTCCTACAGAGACTTACCCTTCCTACAGACACTTACCCTTCCTACAGAGACTTACCCTTCCTACAGACACTTACCCTTCTCATAGAGACTTACCCTTCCTACAGACACTTACCCTTTCCTACAGACACTTACCCTTCCTACAGACACTTACCCTTCCTACAGAGACTTACCCTTCCTACAGACACTTACCCTTCTCATAGAGACTTACCCTTCCTACAGACACTTACCCTTTCCTACAGACACTTACCCTTCCTACAGACACTTACCCTCCCTACAGAGACTTACCCTTCCTACAGACACTTACCCTTCCTACAGAGACTTACCCTTCCTACAGACACTTACTCTCCCTATAAAGACTTACCCTTCCTACAGACACTTACCCTTCCTACAGACACCCTTCCTACAGACACTTACCCTTCCTACAGAGACTAACCCTTCCTACAGAGACTTACCCTTCCTACAGACACTTACCCTATCTACAGACACTTACCCTTCCTACAGACACTTACTCTCCCTATAAAGACTTACCCTTCCTACAGACACTTACCCTTCCTACAGACACCCTTCCTACAGACAATTACCTGTCTTACAGAGAGATACCCTTGCTATAGAGCAGCCTTTCTCATCCTTTTCAACACAGAGGAACCCTTGAAATAACTAAAGATCAATGGTGTCAGTGGGAACTTATCTGAGAGGCAGAAACTGATCATTGCTCAAGGAACCCCATACAACCTCTGGAGGAACCCTAGTTGAGAAACCCTGCTATTGAGTTATCCTTCATACAGAGAGGCATCCTTCCTACAGAGAGGCATCCTTCCTACAGAGAGGCATCCTTCCTACAGAGAGGAATCCTTCCTACAGAGAGGCATCCTTCATAGAGAGAGGAATCCTTCCTACAGAGAGGAATCCTTCCTACAGAGAGGCATCCTTCATAGAGAGAGGAATCCTTCCTACAGAGAGGAATCCTTCCTACAGAGAGGCATCCTTCCTACAAAGAGGCATCCTTCCTACAGAGAGGAATCCTTCCTACAGAGAGGAATCCTTCCCACAGAGAGGCATCCTTCCTACAGAGAGGCATCCTTCCTACAGAGAGGCATCCTTCCTACAGAGAGGAATCCTTCATAGAGAGAGGCATCCTTCCTACAGAGAGGCATCCTTCATAGAGAGAGGCATCCTTCATACAGAGAGGCATCCTTCATACAGAGAGGCATCCTTCATAGAGAGAGGCATCCTTCATAGAGAGAGGCATCCTTCCTACAGAGAGGCATCCTTCATAGAGAGAGGCATCCTTCCTACAGAGAGGAATCCTTCCTACAGAGAGGAATCCTTCCTACAGAGAGGAATCCTTCCTACAGAGAGGAATCCTTCCTACAGAGAGGCATCCTTCCTACAGAGAGGCATCGTTCATACAGAGAATTTCCCTTTCTATAGAATCATTCTTCTTATACAGAGTTAAGATACAGTAACTGTTAAGGTAACAAAAGTCCCAACAATATGAAGTATGGTGACAGTGCTGCCTCTCAGTGACAGAAACAACATCTTGTACCATTTGCAGTGTTACCCCCCTGTAACCCCATGTATTGGATGGAAGCTGAGCAGTAACAATATATATCTATCTATCAGTGACAATATATACTGTAGATACGTATCGGGTTCTGATAATCATCTACAATATATATAAGATCAGAATACATGAAGGGAATTTCCAACTTCACCCTGACACGGGATAAAGCGCAACATCCTCTCTGTATTGTTACGGGAAATCTGATCTGGATGCAGAACACACTGATATATCAGCACTGACAAAAGTGTTAACCCCGAACACACTGATATATCAGCACTGACAAAAGTGTTAACCCCGAACACACTGATTACCGGCACTGACTGTTAACCCCGAACACACTGATATACCGGCACTGACTGTTAACCCCAAACACACTGATATACCGGCACTGACTGTTAACCCCGAACACACTGATATACCGGCACTGACTGTTAACCCCGAACACACTGATATACCGGCACTGACTGTTAACCCCAAACACACTGATATACCGGCACTGACTGTTAACCCCGAACACACTGATATACCGGCACTGACTGTTAACCCCAAACACACTGATATACCGGCACTGACTCAGTGTTAACCCCAAACACACTGATATACCGGCACTGACTAAGTGTTAACCCCAAACACACTGATATACTGGAACTGACTCATTGTTACCCCCGAACACACTGATATACCGGCACTGACTAAGTGTTAACCCTGAAAACACTGATATACCGACACTGACTGTTAACCCTGAGCACACTGATATACCGGCACTGTCTCAGTGTTAACCACGGACACACTGATATACCGACACTGACTGTTAACCCCGAACACACTGATATACCGGCACTGACTCAGTGTTAACCCCAAACACACTGATATACCGGCACTGACTAAGTGTTAACCCCGAACACACTGATATACCGGCACTGACTCAGTGTTAACCCCAAACACACTGATATACCGGCACTGACTCAGTGTTAACCCCAAACACACTGATATACCGGCACTGACTCAGTGTTAACCCCGAACACACTGATATACCGGCACTGACTAAGTGTTAACCCCAAACACACTGATATACTGGAACTGACTCATTGTTACCCCCGAACACACTGATATACCGGCACTGACTAAGTGTTAACCCCGAACACACTGATATACCGGCACTGACTCAGTGTTAACCCCAAACACACTGATATACCGGCACTGACTCAGTGTTAACCCCAAACACACTGATATACCGGCACTGACTAAGTGTTAACCCCAAACACACTGATATACTGGAACTGACTCATTGTTACCCCCGAACACACTGATATACCGGCACTGACTAAGTGTTAACCCTGAAAACACTGATATACCGACACTGACTGTTAACCCTGAGCACACTGATATACCGGCACTGTCTCAGTGTTAACCCCAGACACACTGATATACCGACACTGACTGTTAACCCCGAACACACTGATATACCGGCACTGACAAAGTGTTAACCCCAAACACACTGATATACCGGCACTGACTGTTAACCCCGAACACACTGATATACCGGCACTGACAAAGTGTTAACCCCAAACACACTGATATACCGGCACTGACTGTTAACCCTGAACACACTGATATACCGGCACTGACTAAGTGTTAACCCCAAACACACTGATATACCGGCACTGATAAAGGGTTAACCCTGAACACACTGATTACCGGCACTGACTGTTAACCCCGAACACATTGATATACCAGCACTGATAAAGTGTTAACCCTGAACACACTGAAATACCGGCACTGACTAAGTGTTAACCCCCAACACACTGATATACCAGAACTGACTAAGTGTTAATCCCAAAAACACTGATATACCGACATTGACTGTTAACCCCGAACACACTGATATACCGGCACTGACTCAGTGTTAACCACGAACACACTGATATACCGGCACTGACTCACTGTTAAACCCAAACACACTGATATACCGGCACTGACTCAGTGTTAACCCTGAACACACTGATATACTGGAACTGACTAATTTTTAACCCCAAACACACTGATATACCGGCACTGACTCAGTGTTAACCCCAAACACACTGATATACCGGCACTGACTCAGTGTTAACCCTGAAAACACTGATATACCGACACTGACTGTTAACCCTGAACACACTGATATACCAGAACTGACTAAGTGTTAACCCCGAAAACACTGATATATCGGCACTGACTGTTAACCCTGAACACACTGATATATTGGCACTGACAAAGTGTTAAACTCGAACACACTGATTTACCGGCACTGACAAAGTGTTAACCCTGAACACGCTGATATATCAGCACTGACAAAGTGTTAACCCCAAACACACTGATATACCGGCACTGACTGTTAACCCTGAACACACTGATATACCGGCACTGACTCAGTGTTAACCCCAAACACACTGATATACCGGCACTGACTAAGTGTTAACCCCAAACACACTGATATACTGGAACTGACTCATTGTTACCCCCGAACACACTGATATACCGGCACTGACTAAGTGTTAACCCTGAACACACTGATATACCGGCACTGACTCAGTGTTAACCCCAAACACACTGATATACCGGCACTGACTGTTAACCTTGAACACACTGATATACCGGCACTGACTGTTAACCTTGAACACACTGATATACCGGCACTGACAAAGTGTTAACCCTGAACACACTAATATACTGGCACTGACTTGGTGTTGTGCGGTTACAGAGTGACTGAAATCCACAGAACATCCCAGACAATGTGAATACGAGGAGATGACACTGATATAACACGGGCAGTACATCTATCACTGACACAATTACAGATTTTACATCTAACCTACGAGGGAACAATTGGAACCCCAACCCATTATTAGAGGAACAATCCATCGGCTGAGCGGCTGAGCGGCTGAGCGGCTGAGCAATGACAGCGGCAATCAGAGGACCACACTGAAAACTTCACACAAAGCCCAAGGCAATGGAAGCAAAGAGAACCTATCCCAACATTCAGTGTCAGGGAAATGTGTTCTAAGTTCAAAGTGTCAGTAGGACATGTCCTGAGGTCATAGTGTCAGTGGGACATGTGCTGAGATTCAGGTTCAGTGTCAGTAGGACATGTTCTGAGGCCACAGTGTCAGTGGGACATGTCCTGAGATTCAGGTTCAGTAGGACATGTTCTTAGGTCACAGTGTCAGTGGGACATGTGCTGAGATTCAGGTTCAGTGCAAGTAGGACATGTTCTGAGGTCACAGTGTCAGTGGGACATGTCCTGAGATTCAGGTTCAGTAGGACATGTTCTGAGGTCACAGGGTCAGTAGGACATGTTCTGAGGTCACAGTGTCAGTGGGACATGTGCTAAGATTCAGGTTCAGTGCAAGTAGGACATGTTCTGAGGTCACAGTGTCAGTGGGACATGTCCTGAGATTCAGGTTCAGTAGGACATGTTCTGAGGTCACAGGGTCAGTAGGACATGTTCTGAGGTCACAGTGTCAGTGGGACATGTGCTAAGATTCAGGTTCAGTGTCAGTAGGACATGTTCTGAGGTCACAGTGTCAGTAGGACATGTTCTGAGGTCACAGTGTCAGTGGGACAGGTGCTGAGATTCAGGTTCAGTGTCAGTAGTACATGTTCTGAGGTTCAGTGTCAACAGGACATTTCCTGGGGTCACAGTGTCAGCAGGACATTTCCTTGGGTCACAGTGTCAAGTAGATGTGTCCTGAAGTTTAATGTCAGTTTGGCATGTCCCGAAGACATATCATAAGGTTCACTGTCAGTGGGAAATGTCCTAAGGTTTAGTGTTGATGGAATAAGTCCCAAGATCCAGTGTCAATGGGACATGTCCTGATGTCACATTGTTAGTGACACAAGCTTTGAGAGCTCAGCATCAGTGGAACATATTTTGAGGTTCATTGCCAGTGGGACATGTCTTGAGGTCCCAGTGCAGCAATATGTTCTGAGGTCACAGCATCAGTAGGACATGTCTCAAGGTTCAGTGTCAGTAGGTCCTATCCTAAGGTTCAGAGTCAGTAGCTCCTGTCCTAAGATTCAGTGTCAGTAGGTCCTGTCCTAAGATTCAGTGTCATTAGGACATGTCCTGAGGTCACAGTGCCACTGGGTCATGTCCCAAGATTTAGTGTTAGTAAGACATGTCCTCAGGTTCTGTGTCACTAGGACTTGTCTTGAGGTTCAGTGTCAGTGGGACATGTCCCAGGGTTCAGTGTCAGTAGGTCCTGTCCTAAGATTCAGTGTCATTAGGACATGTCCTGAAGTCACAGTGCAAGTAGGACATGTCCTGAGGTCACAGTGCCAGTTGATCATGTCCCAAGATTTAGTCACTAGGACTTATATAGAGGTTCAGTGTCAGTAAGACATATCCCAAGATTCAGTGTCAGTAGGATATGTCCCGAAGCCACAGTGCAAATAGGGAATGTCTTGAGGTTCAGTGTCAGTAGGACATGTCTTGAAGTTCAGTGTCAGTAGGGCATGCCTTGGGGTTCAGTGTCAGTAGAACATGCCCCAAGGTTCAGTGTCAGTGGAACATGTCCTGAGATTCGAGGTCAGTAGGACGTCTTGAGGTTCAGTATCAGTAGGACATGTCTTGATGTTCAGTGTCAGTAGGACATGTCCCAAGGTTCAGTGTCAGTAGGACATGTCCCAAGGTTCAGTGTCAGTAGGACATGTCCCAGGGTTCAGTGTCAGTAGAACATGTCTCAAGGTTCAGTGTCAGTGGGACATGTCCCAAGGTTCAGTGTCAATAGAATATGTCTCAAGAATCAGGGTCAGTAGAACATGTCCCGAGGTCACAGTGTCAGTAGGACATGTCCTGAGGTTCAGTGTCAGTAGAACATGTCCCGAATTCAATGTCAGTAGAACATGTCTCAAGGTTCAGTGTCAGTAGAACATGTCTCAAGGTTCAGTGTCTGTAGGACATGTCCAAGGGTTCCGTGTCAGTAGAACATGCCTCAAGGTTCAGTGTCTGTAGGACATGTCTCAAGAATCAGTGTCGGTAGAACATGTCCCAAAATGTAGTGTCAGTAGAACATGTCTCAATTATCAGTGTCGGTAGAACATGTTCCTGGGTTCAGTGTCAGTAGGACATGTCCCGAGGTCACAGTGTCAGAAGAACATGTCTCAAGGTTCAGTGTCAGTAGAACATGTCTCGAGGTTCAGTGTCAGTAGAACATGTCTCAAGAATCAGTGTCAGTAGAACATGTCCTGAGGTCACAGTGTCAGAAGAACATGTCCCGGGGTTCAGTGTTGGTAAAACATGTCCCAAGATTCAGTGTCAGTAGAACATGTCCCAAGGTTCAGTGTCAGTAGAACATGTCCCAAGGTTCAGTGTCAGTAGAACATGTCCCAAGGTTCAGTGTCAGTAGAACATGTCCCAAGGTTCAGTGTCAGTAGAACATGTCCCAAGGTTCAGTGTCAGTAGAACATGCCCTGAGGTTCCATTGTTAGTGGGACAAGTTTTGAGAGCTCATTGCCAGTGGACCTTGCCTTCATGATTCCTACCAGTGTGTCATGTCCTGAGGTCCCGGGTCAGGGTGTCATGTCCTGAGGTCCCAGTTCAGGGTGTCATGTCCTGAGGTCCCGGGTCAGGGTGTCATGTCCTGAGGTCCCGGGTCAGGGTGTCATGTCCTGAGGTCCAGGGTCAGGGTGTCATGTCCTGAGGTCCCGGGTCAGGGTGTCAAGTCCTGAGGTCCCGGGTCAGGGTGTCATGTCCTGAGTTCCCGGGTCAGGGTGTCATGTCCTGAGGTCCCAGGTCAGGGTGTCATGTCCTGAGGTCCTAGGTCAGGGTGTCATGTCCTGAGGTCCCGGGTCGGTGTCCCCAGGCGCTGAGGTCCCGGGTCGGTGTCCCCAGGCGCAGTGACCAGTGCTGTATCAGTGCAGTCAGTGATGGGATCCAGGCACTGTGACAGAAGTTCTGTAAAGTCCTCTCCTCAGCATCGGATGGTGGCCCTCCCCCCAGTATGAGGTGTCACCTGTCCTGACACCGCACATCCCTCTCTGTGATAATAGGGGGTCACCTACCTCTGTGCGGCGGTGCTGGAGTCCATTATTCCTGAGGAGTGCATCCAGGATCGGACAGAGGACAGTCCGGCGGGGAGGGGTTCCTCCTTCATACTCAAAGCCCCCCTGGACAGCGTATCCTGGATGGAGAACATGTACACGGGCGCCGGCGCACACAAGTCCCGCAGAAGAGGAAAGCGCAGCCCACGGCGTCCGCCCGCGTTCCTGATCTATCCGCGCAATAAAATCCCAACGAGTCCGGGGTCCGGGGTCATCCGCCAGACTTACAGCCCGTCCTTCTCCCCAGCCGCAGCGCATCTGACTGCCACAGATCCTCCGGCAGGAGGCTGAGAGGCGGCTGTCCCGGGGGAGGCAAAGGGGAGTGGGAAGGCTGAGCTGACTCCCTCCCCTCCATCATCTACCACCTCCTCCCTTCTTCATCCCTCCATCCCTACTCTGCCTCCTCCCTCATCCCTCCATCCCTACTCTGCCTCCTCCCTTCTTCATCCCTCCATCCCTACTCTGCCTCCTCCCTCATCCATCCATCCCTACTCTGCCTCATCCATCCATCCCTACTCTGCCTCCTCCATTCTTCATCCCTCCATCCCTACTCTGCCTCCTCCCTTCCTCATCCCTCCATCCCTACTCTGCCTCCTCCCTTCTTCATCCCTCCATCCCTACTCTGCCTCCTCCCTTCCTCATCCATCCATCTCTACTCTGCCTCCTCCCTCATCCCTCCATCCCTACTCTGCCTCCTCCCTTCCTTATCCATCCATCCCTACTCTGCCTCCTTCCTCATCCATCCATCCCTACTGTGCCTCCTCCCTCATCCATCCATCCCTACTCTGCCTCCTCCCTTCCTCATCCATCCATCCCTACTCTGCCTCCTCCCTCATCCCTCCATCCCTACACTGCCTCCTCCCTCATCCATCCTTCCCTACTCTTCCTCCTCCCTTCCTCATCCCTACATCCCTACTGTGCCTCCTCCCTTCCTCATCCATCCATCCCTACTCTGCCTCCTCCCTTCCTCATCCCTCCATCCCTACTCTGCCTCCTGCCTTCCTCATCCCTCCATCCCAACTCTGCCTCCTCCCTTTTTCATCCATCCATCCCTACTCTGCCTCCCCCCTTCTTCATCCATCCATCCATCCCTACTCTGCCTCCTCGCTTCCTCATTCCTCCATCCCTACTCGGCATCCTCCATCATCCATCCCTACTCTGCCTCCTCCCTTCCTCATTCCTCCATCCCTACTCTGCCTCCTCCCTCATCCATCCCTACTCTGCCTCCTCCCTTCCTCATTCCTCCATCCCTACTCTGCCTCCTCCCTCATCCATCCCTACTCTGCCTCCTCCCTTCCTCATCCATCCATCCCTACTCTGCCTCCTCCCTTCCTCATCCCTACATCCTTACTCTGCCTCCTCCCTTCCTCATCCCTCCATCCATACTCTGCCTCCTTCCTTCCTTCCTCATCCATCCATCCCTACTCTGCCTCCTCCCTTCCTCATCCATCCATCCATCCATCCCTACTCTGCCTCTTCCATTCTTAATCCCTCCATTCCTACTCTGCCTCCTCCCTTCCTCATCCCTCCATACCTACTCTGCCTCCTCCATCATCCATCCATCCCTACTCTGCCTCCTCCCTTCCTCATCCATCCCTACTCTGCCTCATCCCTTCCTCATCCCTGAATCCCTACGCTGCCTCCTCCCTTCCTCATCCCTCCATCCCTACTATGCCTCCTACCTTCCTCATCCATCCATCCCTACTCTGCCTCCTCCCTTCTTCATCCCTCCATCCCTACACTGCCTCCTCCCTTCCTTATCCATCCATCCCTACTCTGCCTCCTCCCTTCCTCATCCATCCATCCCTACTCTGCCTCCTCTCTTCCTCATTCCTCCATCCCTACACTGCCTCCTCCCTTCCTTATCCATCCATCCCTACTCTGCCTCCTCCCTTCCTCATTCATCCATCCCTACTCTGCCGCCTCCCTTCCTCATCCCTCCATCCCTACAGTGCCTCCTGCCTTCCTCATCCCTCCATCCCTACTCTGCCTCCTCCCTTCTTCATCCCTCCATCCCTACACTGCCTCCTCCCTTCCTCATCCCTCCATCCCTACTCTGCCTCCTCCCTTCCTCATTCCTCATCCCTACTCTGCCTCCTCCCTTCCTAATCCCTCCATCCCTACTCTGCCTCCTCCCTTCCTCATACCTCCATCCCTACTCTTCCTCCTCCCTTCCTCAACCCTCCATCCCTACTCTGCCTCCTCCCTTCCTTATCCATCCCTACTCTGCCTCCTTCCTTCTTCATCCCTCCATCCCTACTCTGCCTCCTCCCTTCCTCATACCTCCATCCCTACTCTTCCTCCTCCCTTACTCATCCCTCCATCCCTACTTTGCCTCCTCCCTTAATCATCCCTCCATCCCTACTCTGCCTCCTCCCTTCCTCATCCCTCCATCCCTACTCTGCCTCCTCCCTTCCTCATCCCTCCATCCGTACTCTGCCTCCTCCCTTCTTCATCCCTCCATCCCTACTCTGCCTCCTCCCTTCTTCATCCCTCCATCCCTACACTGCCTCCTCCCTTCCTCATCCTCCATTCCTACTCTGCCTCCTCCCTTCCTCATCCCTTCATCCCTACTCTGCCTCCTCCCTTCCTCATCCCTCCATCCCTACTCTGCCTCCTCCCTTCCTCACCCCTCCATCCCTACTCTGCCTCCTCCCTTTCTCATCCATCCATCCATCCCTACTCTGCCTCCTCCCGTCCTCATCCATCCATCCCTACTCTGCCTCCTCGCTTCGTCATCCCTCCATCCCTACTCTGCCTCCTTCCTTCCTCATCCATCCATCCCTACTCTGCCTCCTCCCTTCCTCATCCATCCATCCCTACTCTGCCTCCTACCTTCCTCATCCATCCCTACTCTGCCTCATCCCTTCCTCATCCCTAAATCCCTACGCTGCCTCCTCCCTTCCTCATCCCTCCTTCCCTACTATGCCTACTACCTTCCTCATCCATCCATCCCTACTCTGCCTCCTCCCTTCCTCATCCCTCCATCCTTACTCTGCCTCCTCCCTTCTTCATCCCTCCATCCCTACACTGCCTCCTCCCTTCCTCATCCCTACTCTGCCTCCTGCCTTCCTCATCCCTCCATCCCTACTCTGCCTCCTCCCTTCTTCATCCCTCCATCCCTACACTGCCTCCTCCCTTCCTCATCCCTCCATCCCTACTCTGCCTCCTCCCTTCCTCATCCCTCTATCCCTACTCTGCCTCCTCCCTTCCTCATCCCTCCATCCCTACTCTGCCTCCTCCCTTCCTCATCCCTCTATCTCTACTCTGCCTCCTCCCTTCCTCATCCCTCCATCCCTACTCTGCCTCCTCCCTTCCTCATACCTCCATCCCTACTCTTCCTCCTCCTTTCCTCATCCCTCCATCCCTACTCTGCCTCCTCCCTTCCTCATCCCTCCATCCCTACTCTGCCTTCTCCCTTCCTTATCCATCCCTACTCTGCCTCCTCCCTTCTTCATCCCTCCATTCCTACTCTGTCTCCTCCCTTCATCCCTACTGTGCCTCCTCCCTCCATCCCTACTCTGCCTCCTCCCTTCATCATCCCTCCATCCCTACTCTGCCTCCTCCCTTCCTCATCCCTCCATCCCTACTCTGCCTCCTCCCTTCCTCATCCCTCCATCCGTACTCTGCCTCCTCCCTTCCTCATCCATCCATCCCTAGTCTGCCTCCTCCCTTCTTCATCCCTCCATCCCTACTCTGCCTCCTCCCTTCCACATCCTCCATCCCTACTCTGCCTCCTCCCTTCCACATTCCTCCATCCCTACTCTGCCTCCTCCCTTCCTCATCCCTCCATCCCTGCTCTGCCTCCTCCCTTCCTCATCCATCCATCCCTACTCTGCCTCCTCCCTTCCTCATCCCTCCATCCCTACTCTGCCTCCTCCCTTCCTCATCCCTCTATCCCTACTCTGCCTCCTGCCTTCCTCATCCCTCCATCCCTACTCTGCCTCCTCCCTTCCTCATCCCTCTATCCCTACTCTGCCTCCTCCCTTCCTTATCCATCCCTACTCTGCCTCCTCCCTTCTTCATCCCTCCATTCCTACTCTGTCTCCTCCCTTCATCCCTACTCTGCCTCTTCCCTTCCTCATCCCTCCATCCCTACTCTGCCTCCTCCCTTCATCATCCCTCCATCCCAACTCTGCCTCCTCCCTTCCTCATCCCTCCATCCCTACTCTGCCTCCTCCCTTCCTCATCCCTCCATCCGTACTCTGCCTCCTCCCTTCCTCATCCATCCATCCCTAGTCTGCCTCCTCCCTTCTTCATCCCTCCATCCCTACACTGCCTCCTCCCTTCCTCATCCTCCATTCCTACTCTGCCTCCTCCCTTCCTCATCCCTCCATCCCAACTCTGCCCCCTCCCTTCCTCATCCCTCCATTCCTACTCTGCCTCCTCCCTTCCTCATCCATCCATCCCTACTCTGCCTCCTCCCTTCCTCATCCTCCATCCCTACTCTGCCTCCTCCCTTCCACATTCCTCCATCCCTACTCTGCCTCCTCCCTTCTTCATCCCTCCATCCCTACACTGCCTCCTCCCTTCCTCATCCTCCATTCCTACTCTGCCTCCTCCCTTCCTCATCCCTCCATCCCTACTCTGCCCCCTCCCTTCCTCATCCCTCCATTCCTACTCTGCCTCCTCCCTTCCTCATCCATCCATCCCTACTCTGCCTCCTCCCTTCCTCATCCTCCATCCCTACTCTGCCTCCTCCCTTCCACATTCCTTCATCCCAACTCTGCCTCCTCCCTTCCTCATCCATCCATCCCTACTCTGCCTCCTCCCTTCCTCATCCTCCATCCCTACTCTGCCTCCTCCCTTCCACATTCCTTCATCCCAACTCTGCCTCCTCCCTTCCTCATCCATCCATCCCTACTCTGCCTCCTCCCTTCCTCATCCCTCCATCCCTGCTCTGCCTCCTCCCTTCCTCATCCCTCCATCCCTACTCTGCCTCCTCCCTTCCTCATCCCTCCATCCCTACTCTGCCTCCTCCCTTCCTCATCCTCCATCCCTACTCTGCCTCCTCCCTTCCACATTCCTCCATCCCTACTCTGCCTCCTCCCTTCCTCATCCCTCCATCCCTACTCTGCCTCCTCCCTTCCTCATCCATCCATCCCTGCTCTGCCTCCATCCTCCATCCCTACTCTGCCTCCTCCCTTCCTCATCCTCCATCCCTACTCTGCCTCCTCCCTTCCACATTCCTCCATCCCTACTCTGCCTCCTCCCTTCCTCATCCCTCCATCCCTACTCTGCCTCCTCCCTTCCTCATCCCTCCATCCCTGCTCTGCCTCCTCCCTCCATCCCTACTCTGCCTCCTCCCTTCCTCATCCATCCATCCTTACTCTGCCTCCTCTCTTCGTCATCCCTCCATCCCTACTCCGCCTCCTCCCTTCCTCATCCCTCCATCCCTACTCCGCCTCCTCCCTTCCTCATCCCTCCATCCCTACTCCGCCTCCTCCCTTCCTCATCCATCCATCCCTACTCTGCCTCCTCCCTTCCTCATCCCTCCATCCCTACTCTGCCTCCTCCCTTCCTCATCCCTCCATCCCTGCTCTGCCTCCTCCCTTCCTCATCCCTCCATCCCTACTCTGCCTCCTCCCTTCCTCATCCCTCCATCCCTACTCTGCCTCCTCCCTTCCTCATCCTCCATCCCTACTCTGCCTCCTCCCTTCCACATTCCTCCATCCCTACTCTGCCTCCTTCCTTCCTCATCCCTCCATCCCTACTCTGCCTCCTCCCTTCCTCATCCATCCATCCCTGCTCTGCCTCCTCCCTCCATCCCTACTCTGCCTCCTCCCTTCCTCATCCTCCATCCCTACTCTGCCTCCTCCCTTCCTCATCCCTACTCTGTCTCCTCCCTTCCTCATCCCTCCATCCCTGCTCTGCCTCCTCCCTTCCTCATCACTCCATCCCTACTCTGCCTCCTCTATCATCCATCCCTACTCTGCCTCCTCCCTTCCTCATCCATCCATCCTTACTCTGCCTCCTCCCTTCCTCATCCCTACATCCCTACTCTGCCTCCTCCCTTCCTCATCCCTCCATCCCTACTCTACCTCCTCCCTTCCTCATCCATCCATCCCTTCTCTGCCTCCTCCCTTCTTCATCCCTCCATCCCCACACTGCCTCCTCCCTTCCTCATCCATCCATCCCTACTCCGCCTCCTCCCTTCCTCATCCCTTCATCCCTACTCTGCCTCCTCCATCATCCATCCATCCCTACTCTGCCTCCTCCATCATCCATCCCTACTCTGCCTCCTCGCTTCCTCATTCCTCCATCCCTACTCTGCCTCCTCCCTTCCTCACCCCTCCATCCCTACTCTGCCTCCTCCCTCATCCATCCGTCCCTACTCTGCCTCCTCTCTTCCTCATCCAACCATCCCTACTCTGCCTCCTCCCTTCCTCATCCCTCCATCACTACTCTGCCTCCTCCCTTCCTCATCCCTACTCTTCCTCCTTCCTTCCTCATCCCTCCATCCCTACTCTTCCTCCTTCCTTCCTCATCCCTCCATCCCTACTCTATCTCCTCCCTTCCTCATCCCTCCATCCCTACTCTGCCTCCTCCCTTCCTCATCCCTCCATCCCTACTCTGCCTCCTCCCTTCCTCATCCCTCCATCACTACTCTGCCTCCTCCCTTCCTCATCCCTCCATCCCTACTCTTCCTCCTTCCTTCCTCATCCCTCCATCCCTACTCTTCCTCCTCCCTTCCTCATTCCTCCATCCCTACTCTTCCTCCTCCCTTCCTCATCCTTTCATCCTTACTCTGCCTCCTCCCTTCTTCATCCCTCCATCCCTACTCTGCCTCCTCCCTTCTTCATCCATCCCTACTCTGCCTCCTCCCTTCTTCATCCATCCCTACTCTGCCTCCTCCCTTCCTCATCCATCCTTCCCTACTCTGCCTCCTCCCTTTCTCATCCCTACATCCCTACTCTGCTTCCTCCCTTCCTCATCCACCCATCCCTACTCTTCCTCCTCCCTTCCTCATCCCTACTCTGCCTCCTCCCTTCCTTATCCCTCCATCCCTCCTCTGCCTCCTCCCTTTTTCATCCCTCCATTCCTACTCTGCCTCCTCTCTTCCTCATCCCGCCATCCCTACTCTGCCTCCTCCCTCATCCATCCATCCCTACTCTGTCTCCTCCCTTCCTCATCCCTCCATCCCCACTCTGCCTCCTCCCTTCCTTATTCATCCATTCCTACTCTGCCTCCTCCCTTCTTCATCCATCCATCCATCCGTACCCTGCCTCCTCCCTTCCTCATCCCTCCATCCTTACTCTGCCTCCTCCCTTCCTTATTCCTCCATCCCTACTCTGCCTCCTCCCTTCCTCATCCATCCATCCCTACTCTTTCTCCTCCCTTCCTCAGCCATCCCTACTCTGCCTCCTCCCTTCCTCATCCATCCATCCATCCCTACTCTTTCTCCTCCCTTCCTCATCCATCCATCCCTACTCTGCCTCCTCCCTTCCTCATCCCTCCATCCTTACTCTGCCTCCTCCCTTCCTTATCCCTCCATCCCTACTCTGCCTCCTCCCTTCCTCATCCATCCATCCCTACTCTTTCTCCTCCCTTCCTCATCCATCCCTACTCTGCCTCCTCCTTTCCTCATCCATCCATCCATCCCTACTCTTTCTCCTCCCTTCCTCATCCATCCCTACTCTGCCTCCTCCCTTCCTCATCCCTCCATCTCTACTCTGCCTCCTTCCTTCCTCATCCATCCCTACTCTTCCACCTCCCTTCTTCATCCCTCCATACCTACTATGCCTCCTCCCTTCTTCATCCCTCCTTCCGTACTCTGCCTCCTCCCTTCCTCATCCATACTCTTCCTCCTCCCTTCCTCATCCATCCATCCCTACTCTGCCTCCTCCCTTCCTCATCCCTACTCTTCCTCCTCCCTTCCTCATCCCTCCATCCCTACTCGGCCTTCCCCCTTCTTTATCCCTCCATCCCTACTCTGCCTCCTCCATCATCCATCCATCCCTACTCTGCCTCCTCCCTTCTTCATCCCTCCATCACTACTCTGCCTCCTCCCGTCCTCATCCCTCCATCCCTACTCTGCCTCCTCCCTTCTTCATCCCTCCATCCCTACTCTGCCTCCTCCCTTCCTCATCCATCCATCTCTACTCTGCTGCCTCCCTTCCTCATCCATGCATCCCTACTTTGCCTCCTCCCTTCCTCATCCATCCATCCTTACTCTGCCTCCTCCATTCTTCATCCCTCCATCTCTACTCTGCTTCCTCCCTTCCTCATCCCTCCATCCCTACTCCACCTCCTGCCTTCTTCATCCCTCCATCCCTTCTCTGCCTCCTCCCTTCCTCATCTCTCCATCCCTACTCTGCCTCCTCCCTTCCTCATCCCTCCATCCCTACTCTGCCTCCTCCCTTCCTCATCCCTCCATCCCTACTCTGCATCCTCCCTTCCTCATCCCTCCATCCCTACACCGCCTCCTCCTTTCTTCATCCCTCCATCCCTTCTCTGCCTCCTCCCTTCCTCATCCATCCATCCCTTCTCTGCCTCCTCCCTTCCTCATCCATCCATCCCTTCTCTGCCTCCTCCCTCCCTCATCCATCCATCCCTACTCTGCCTCCTCCCTTCCTCATCCCTCAATCCCTACTCTGCCTCATTTCTCACCTTCACTCCACTCACCCCACATCTGCCCCCCTGTGCCTCTCCTGGTACTTCACATTTGCCTCCCCATGTGCATCTCCTGGTACCCCACATCTGTCCCCTCAATGTGCATCTCCTGGTACCCCACATCTGTATCCCCCATGTACCTTTCCTGGTACCCCACATCTGTCCCCCCTACACTCTCCTCGGCTTGTACCCCACATCTGTCCTCCCAATGTGCCTCTCCTGGTACCCCACATCTGCTCCCCCTGTTTGCCCATGCTGGTACCCCACATCTGGCCCCCCATGTGTCTCCCCTGGTACCCCACATTTGTCCCCCCAATATGTCTCCCCTAGTACCCCACGTTTGTCCCCCTAATGTGCCTCTCTTGGTACCCCACATCTGTCCCCCCACCCTGTCCTCTCCTGGTACCCCATATCTTCCTCTCCTGGTACTTCACATTTGTCCCCCCCAATTTGCCTCTCCTGGTAGCCCACATCTGTCCCCCATTCTGTCCTCTTCAGGTACCCCACATCCGTCTCCCTCTAATGTGTCTCTCCTAGTACCCCACATCTGTCCCCCCACTCTGTCCTCTCCTGGTACCCCACATCTGTCCCCCATCCTGTCCTCTCCTGGTACCCCACATCTGCCTCCCCCAATGTGGCTCTCCTGGTACCCCACATCTGTCCCCCCCAATGTGGCTCTCCTGGTGCCCCACATCTGTCCCCCCGCATCCTGTCCTCTCCTGGTACACCACATCTGTCCCCCCCAATGTGCCTCTCCTGGTACCCCACATCTCCCCCCCCAATGTGGCCCTCCTGGTACACCCCACATCTGTCCCCCCCATCCTGTCCTTTCCTGGTACTCCACATTTTTCCAGCCCCAGCCCCATCCTTGCACCTGGCTGGATTTCCAGCCCCATCTCCATCCTTACAGCTGGATGAATTCTACTCCCCATCTTCTTATCTGGCAGGATTTCCATCCCCATCCTTTCACCTGGCCAGATTTCCTTCCCTATCCTCTTACCTGGCCTGAATTTCCTTCCCCATCCTTTCAGCTAGCTGGATTTCCATCCCCATCCTTTCACCTGGCCAGATTTCCTTCCCCATCCTCTTACCTGGCCAAATTTCTATCCCCATCCTTTCACATGCCCAAGCTCGGATTTCCATCCTCACCTGGCTGGATTTCCAGCCCCATCTCCATTCTTACAACTGGACGAATTCCACTCCCCATCCTCTCACCTGAACAGATTTCCGTCCCCATCCTCTTATCTGACCAGATTTCCATCCCCATCCTTTCACCTGGCCAGATTTCCTTCCCTATCCTCTTATCTGGCCGAATTTCCATCCCTGCCCTTTCACCTTTCTGGATTTCCATCCCCATCCTCTCACCTGGCTGGATTTCCATCCCCATCCTCTCACCTGGCCAGATTTCCACCCCCATCCTCTCATCTGGCCGAATTTCCATCCCCATCCTCTTCCTCTTACCTGGCTGGATTTCCAGCCCCATCTCCATTATTTCACATGGCTGGACTTCCAGCCCCATTCCGATCCTCTCACCTGGCTGGATTTCATGCCCCTTCTCCATTCTCGCAAATTGGAAGTATTCCAGTCCCTATCCTCTCACCTGGTCAAATTTCCATCTCCATCCTTTCATCTGGCCAGATTTCCATCCCCATCTTCTCGCCTGGCCGGATTTTCAGCCCCACCCTCTTACATGGACAAATTTCCATCTCCATCCTCCCACCTGACTGGACTTCCAGCCCCACCTCCATCCTCTCAACTGTCCGGACTTCCAGCTCCTTCTACATCCTCTCACCTGGCTGGATTTCCAGACCCATCCTCTTACCTGGATGAATTTCCATCCCCATCCTTTCACCTGGCCAGATTTCCATACCCATCCTCTCACCTGGCCTTATTTCCAGCCCCATCCTCTTACCTGGATGAATTTCCATCACCTTCCTCTTACTTGGCCAAATTTCCATCCCCATCCTCTCACCTGGTCAGATTTCCATCCCCATCCTCTCACCTGGCTGGATTCCCATCCTCTCACCTGGCTGGATTCCCATCCTCTCACCTGGCTGGATTTCCATCCCCTCACCTGGCTGGATTTCCATCCCCATCCCCTCACCTGACTGGACTTCCAGCCCCATCTCTATCCTCTCACTTGGGAGGACTTCCAGCTCGATGTTTATCCTCTTACCTGGCTGGACTTCAAGCCTAATCTCTGTCCTCTCACCTCCCCGGATTTACAGCCCCATCCCCATTCTCTCACCTGGCTGGACTTCCATCTCCATCCTTTCAACTGGCTGGATTTCCATCCCTATTCTCTTACCTGGCTGGATTACAAGCCCCATCTCCATCCTCACACCTGGCTAGATTTCCATCCCCATCCTCTCACCTGGCCAGATACGCATCCCCATTTTTGCAGTATGCCAGCTGTAGGCTTCATCTTGCTTTACATCTGACCAGATACGATGTACTAAGATTCACCATTAACAAAGTGTGAGAAATCATTGCATACACTGCCTACGTCAGAGCTGCGTTGGAAAAGACCAGATAATTCCCAGGTTGACTTCTGGGTCGTGCAATGCAAAAAAAAGACAAAAACAAACAAAGAATACAACACAATAATACAATAATAACCCTGACTTTACTTAAGCGCTCAAAAAATGTTGTTGCAGAGGACTAGTGTATGGAAATGTGCCTGGCCGAGGAGTAGACAGAAGAGGCCACCTTGGGTGCTTCAGCAAAAGTTGGTACCTAAAGGGCAGGACCTGCAACCTGTCCTGATGATGCAGTTTACAGATCAGGAATTGGGGGGAGGGGAGTACTAAAGGACCTTGTCCCGGCACTGATACCTGGACACCAAAAAGCCTACACAACACCCGAGATACTTCATCACTCAACAGTCGGAGGACATCACCTGCTCCTGTCTGCAGCTCACCAAAGTCAATTATTGAGGTGGCCTCATCCATCAAAGGGCCAGTTTGATTAGTGGTGCGCGCTACGCATCTCAGAGTGCTGTGCTTCTGACCTCTGTCTGAAAATGCTAGTTGCCTGGCTTGTTCAATGCTTTATTATCCACTCATCGGGAACAAGCAATCAGGTAGATGAAGTCAGCATTTCTGATCTAATACTTTCCGAATCATGTAGACTTCACCTCCACAACTCCTCCAACCTCCACAACATCTCCAACCTCCGCAACACCCCCAACCTCCGCAACATCTCCAACCTCCGCAACATCTCCAACCCCTGCAACACCTCCAACCTCCGCAACACCTCCAACCTCCGCAACATCTCCAACCTCCACAACACCCCCAACCTCCGCAACATCTCCAACCTCTGCAACATCTCCAACCTCCGCAACATCTCCAACCTCCGCAACACCCCCAACCTCTGCAACACTCTCCTCATTGGCCGACCTCACTGCAGGCTATCCCCTCTTCAGTCTATCATGAATGCTGCTGCCAGACTCATCCACCTTACTAACCGTTTTGTATCTGCCACCCCTCCCTGCCCATTCCTCCACTGGTCTCCATTCAGTGTCCTCCACCCCTCTCTGCCAATCCCTCCACTCAGTGTCCTCCATCCCTCTCTGCCAATCCCTCCACTGGCCTCCATTAAGTGTCCTCCACCCCTCTCTGCCAATCCCTCCACTGGCCTCCATTAAGTGTCCTCCACCCCTCTCTGCCAGTCCCTCCACTCAGTGTCCTCCACCCCTCTCTGCCAATCCCTCCACTGGCCTCCACTCAGTGTCCTCCACCCCTCTCTGCCAATCCCTCCACTGGCCTCCATTCAGTGTCCTCCACCCCTCTCTGCCAATCCCTCCACTGGCCTCCACTCTGTGTCCTCCACCCCCCTCTGCCAATCCTTCAACTGGCCTCCACTCAGTGTCTTCCACCCCTCTCTGCCAATCCCTTCACTGGCCTCCGCTCAGTGTCCACCACCCCTCTCTGCCAATCCCTTCACTGGCCTCCATTACATGTCCTCCACCCCTCTCTGCCAATCCCTTAACTGGCCTCCATTCAGTGTCCTCCACCCCTCTCTGACAATCCCTTCACTGGCCTCCATTCATGTCCTCCACCCCTCTCTGCCTATCCCTCCACTGGCCTCCATTCAGTGTCCTCCACGCCTCTCTGCCAATCCCTCCACTGGCCTCCATTCATGTCCTCCACCCCTCTCTGCCAATCTCTTCACTGGCCTCCATTCAGTGTCCTCCACCCCTCTCTGACAATCCCTTCACTGGCCTCCATTCAGTGTCCTCCACCCCTCTCTGACAATCCCTTCACTGGCCTACATTCCATGTCCTCGCTGATGTGGACCGCCTCTTACCAGCAGTCCATTAGCCTCCATCCATCCTGCTGCAGATCCTTTCACTGGTGAAAAGAGGCCAGTCCCCTGCAGCAGCAACAAGGGAGGTTCAAGGTTGAAGAAAGCACAACGTCTGATTGGTAAGAATACAATAGGCACACGCTGTACAATGGCAATGAAAGGGTTAAATCTTGCTATGCAATGGCAACCATGGGAGCTGTGACACTTCAAGAGCCTGTTCACACATACGTGTTCCATCCTGAGCCAACATACGTGGAGCCGATGCACCACGATGTATAAAAAAGGCACACAACTTTTTTTTTTTAAGCATTGAAGCGCACCACAACGCATGCGTGTATATTGTGCAATCCCTGACTGTACAGGGCACTGAGGTGCAATAGATAGCATGGCAGTGCAGCGCGCGTAGAGCAGGTCATGGCCATTCAGCCCGGGTTCACATACATGCAATGCAGTCTTTCACATGTCATTCACACGGGAACTGCACCGCATTCCTGTGCAGATCATATGTGATTTGTGTGCGGTGCGATCGGGGCCGTACATATTGTATGGCTCTAATCGCACTGCATCCGCACCAAAAAGGTGGAGGACCCTTTTTTTTTTGGTCTGCACTGGAATCAGATCGCATTGATGTAAATATGTGAACTGATTTTGGGGTGTTGTTAACATACACACCTGCAGCGGTTCGAATGGACAGGGTGCGATTGTAATGCGGGGCGGAATTCAGGGCAGCACAGTGACTAAATGGTTAGTACCACCTGTCTGGAGTTTGCATGTTCTCCCTGTGCCTGTGTGGGTTTCCTCCGAGTACTCCGGTTTCCTCCCACACTCCAGAGACATGCTGGGAGGTTAATTGGCTCCTGTCTAAACTGTCCCTAGAATGTGTATGTATGAATGTGAGTTAGAGATTGTACGCCCCTTGAGCCCGGGTTTACATACATGTGGTGCGGTATATTGCATGTCATTCACACGGGAACCGCACCGCATTTCTCTGCAGATCACATGGAGCCGTACATTTTGTATGGACCGATTTCGGGGTGTTGTTAACTTAACATACACCCCCGCAGCGGTTCACATGAACGGGGTGTGATTCTGATGCAATGCAGAATCCTGGGCAGCACAGAGGCTAAATGGTTAGCACTTCCGCTTGGCAGTATTCGGGTCATTGGTTTGAATCCTTACCACGGCACCTCCTGCCTGGAGTTTGCATGTTCTCCCTGTGCCTGTGTGGGTTTCCTCCAGGTACTCCAGTTTCCTCCCACACTCCAAAGACATACTGGTAGGTGAATTGGATCCTGACTAAATTGTTCTAGTATGTGTATGTATGGATGTGAGTTAGGGACCTTATTTGATTTGCACAGGAACTGCACCACATTCCTATGCGAATCATGTGCGGTGCGATCGGAGCCGTACATTTTTATTTGGTCCGCACTACAATCGGATTGCATGCGTATTCACACCTATCCGATTCTGCACCGCGTTTTGCGAACCGATTCCTCTGCAGACCACGTGAATTCTGTGCGGTGCGATCGGAGCGTACATTTTGTACGGCTCTAATCACACCACACCCGCACCAAAATGTACAATATATATGTAAATTGACCCCACTAACAGAGCGAAAATCAGACAATCATTCTTAGATCCGATTTTCAGGACGAAAAATCAGTCGAAATTTCGACCCATGTAGAACCAGCCTTTCACAGTGGCTAAAGAAGGGTTAATCCCAATTTGGGGGGGGGGGGGGCGTTGAATTCTAAGCAGCAGCTACTAAGGGTTTAAGTTCATCACAGCAGCAACAAGGGGTGCAGGGCTACAAAGGCGAGTCAATCGGCCGGCTACCCCGAGATTTAACCATTTGTTGGCTGTCGCTCCCTTTGCAGCCCATAGATTCTAACGAGACGGCATTTAAAAAAACGGAACTCTGTCTCTTTGCTGCCTCAAATCCCCGGAGTATCCCCGGGTCCTAATTCACAGAACGTCAGTCAAAGAAAAGGAGGCCACAAAGGGGGATTAAATCCGAAGCAGAATCCCGAGGAGTGGTCCCAAAGGGGTTCAATTCCTCACAATGGCAGCAAAGAGGTGGCGTTCTCTCCCACACGGAAGAAAAATATATTTGAAGTATATTTTAAAAATATTCTTCCCAAATATATTGACATATATTTGAAATGCTACAAAAATCTGAAGAATATACGTAGAAAAAATATATTTTTAAATATATATATTTTTTTAAAATATATTCTTCAGATTTTTTTTTAACATATAATTTAGTCATTTTTACATATATTTGTAAATGCATTCCAAAAATGGAGATTTGTATTTTTAAAGACATTCAGTATATTTGAAATTATTTTTAAAAATATTTTTCATATATTCTGTAATAAAGGAATGCATTTCAACATGCAGTATATAATATATATATACAGTCAGGTCCATAAATATTGGGACATGGACACAATTCTAACATTTTTCGCTCTATACACCACCACAATGGATTTGAAATGAAACGAACAAGATGTGCTTTAACTGCAGACTGTTTAATTTGAGGGTATTTACATCCAAATCAGGTGAACTGTGTAGGAATTACAACAGTTTGCATATGTGCCTCCCACTTGTTAAGGGACCAAAAGTAATGGGACAGAATAATAATCATAAATCAAACTTTCACTTTTTAATACTTGGTTGCAAATCCTTTGCAGTCAATTCCAGCCTGAAGTGTGGAACGCATAGACATCACCAGACGCTGGGTGTCATCCCTGGTGATGCTCTGCCAGGCCTCTACTGCAACTGTCTTCAGTTCCTGCTTGTTCTTGGGGCATTTTCCCTTCAGTTTTGTCTTCAGCAAGTGAAATGCTCAATCGGATTCAGGTCAGGTGATGGACTTGGCCATTGCAGAACATTCCACTTCTTTCCCTTAAAAAACTCTTTGGTTGCTTTTGCAGTCTGCTTTGGGTCATTGTCCATCTGCACTGTGAAGCGTCCAATGAGTTGTGAAGCATTTGGCTGAATATGAGCAGATAATATTCCCGAAACACTTCACAATTCATCCGGCTGCTTCTGTCAGCAGTCACATCATCAATAAATACAGGAGAAGCAGTTCCATTGGCAGCCATACATGCCCACGCCATGACACTACCACCACCATGCTTCACAGATGAGGTGGTATGCTTAGGATCATGAGCAGTTCCTTCTCCATCCTCTTCTCTTCCCATCACTCTGGTACAAGTTGATGTTGGTCTCCTCTGTCCATAGGATGTTGTTCCAGAACTGTGAAGGCTTTTTTACATGTCGTTTGGCAAACTCTAATCTGGCCTTCCTGTTTTTGAGGCTCACCAATGGTTTCCATCTTGTGGTGAACCCTCTGTATTCACTGTGGTGAAGTCTTCTCTTGATTGGTGACTTTGACACACATACACCTACCTCCTGGAGAGTGTTCTTGATCCGGCCAACTGTTGTGAAGGGTGTTTTCTTCACTAGGGAAAGAATTCTTCGCTCATCCACCACAGTTGTTTTCCGTGGTCTTCCGGGTCTTTTGGTGTTGCTGAGCTCACCGGTGCGTTCCTTCTTTTTAAGAATGTTCCAAACAGTTGTTTTGGCCACACCTAATGTTTTTGCTATCTCTATGATGGGTTTGTTTTGTTTTTTCAGCCTAATGATGGCTTCACTGATAGTGACAGCTCTTTGGATCTCATCTTGAGCGTTGACAGCAACAGATTCCAAATGCAAATAGCACACTTGAAATGAACTCTGGACCTTTTATCTGCTCATTGTAATTGGGATAATGAGGGAATAACACACCTGGCCATGGAACAGCTGAGAAGCCAATTGTCCCATTACTTTTGGTCCCTTAACAAGTGGGAGGCACATATGCAAACTGTTGTAATTCCTACACCGTTCACCTGATTTGGATGTAAATACCCTCAAATTAAAGCTGACAGTCTGCAGTTGAAGCACATCTTGTTCATTTCATTTCAAATCCATTGTGGTGTATAGAGCCAAAAATGTTAGAATTGTGTCCATGTCCCAATATTTATGGACCTGACTGTATATTGTATGTCCCTTGAGGGTTAGGGACTGATGTGAATGTACAATATATATGTAAAGCGCTGCGTAAATTAATGGCGCAATATAAGTACCTGAAATAAATTATATATATATATTGAAATATATTGAATATGGCCAAAATTGTAGTATTTCAAATGGAAGAAAAATATATTTGAAATATATTTTAAAAATATTCTTCCTAAATATATTGACTTATATTTGAAATACTGTATATTATTATTCCATGTGCCTGTCCTTTTATTTTTTTTATAAAAATGTGCAATGCCAACCATTTTATTCTCTAGGGCCTCTGCTTAAAAAAAAAAATATAAAAACAAAAAAATATATATATATTTACACACACACACACATATATATATATATTTATTTATTTATTTTTTCAAGCAGAGGCCCTACAGAATAAAATGGTTGGCATTGCACATATTTACTACAAAAAAAAAAAAGGACAGGTGCAAGGAGCAGTCTGCATAGTCTCTAGGCTGAAAGTGGGGTCAGGAGTTGCACATTTTATGTCACACAGCACACAGCAGTTTTTCAAATACTTTTTTTTTTTTTTGGGGGGGGGGGGGGGAATACACTTTAATGGATATTAGTGCACTCAAATACAATATAATGCCCATTTGTTTGTGAAATATAAAAGACGATCTTACGCTGAGTAAATAGATACTTACACAGTCCAGACCTAAATCCAATGGAGAATCTGTGGCCGGACCTGAAAATTGCTGTTCCCAGACGCTCTCCATCCAATCTGACAGAGCTTGAGGGATTCTGCAAAGAAGAATGAGCAGAAATGCATGTTCTCCCTGTGCCTGCGTGGGTTTCCTCTGTGTACTCCGGTTTCCTCCCACACTCCAAAGACATGCTGGTAGGTTAATTGGATCCTGTCTAAATTGGCCCTAGTATGTGTATGTATGAATGTGAGTTAGGGACCTTAGATTGTACGCTCCTCGGGGGCGGGGCCTGATGTGAATGTACAATATATATGTAAAGCGTAAATTGATGGCGCTATATAAGTACCTGAAATAAATAAATAAATGTCCTTCTCTAGATGTGCAAAGAGACATCCCCAAAAAGACTTGCAGCTGGAATTGCAGCCAAAGGGGGCCCTACAAAGTATTGACTCTGGGGGACTGTGTAATGGACCGCGTGGCGGCACCACTAGCACTCCACTGATCAGGGTCCCCAGAGCATGGAATCTAAGCCCCAGAGTACTTGTTCACCAGGGCCCCTGATGGTGGGGATGGACTTGGAGTACCCTGAGACCAGGTCATGACTACTGAGTATACCTGTCAGTGGTAGGGGTGTTCGCCAGGGGCTCCAACCAGGGAGAGCCTGATATGAGGAGGTCGGGTGACCCCAATGGGATGGATGGCTGAGCAGGTGCAGGGTCAGACAAGCCGGGTCGGTAGCCGTGGGGTCAGTGCGGTACAAAGCAGCGGGCAGAGAATAGTCGGGTCACACGCCAGGTCAGCAACAGCAGGTCAGATCCAATAGGGGGCATCCGGGAGAGAGGTCAGGCAAGCCAAGGATCAGAGCAGGAGAATACAGCAAGGTCAGGGACAATCCGGGTCAGCAACTTACAGGTTCACAGGTTCAGGAATGCAGGTAAGACCAGAAGGCACTCAATGACAGTTCAGGGCCGTTTAAATATCGCACCCTGCGCTGTCATTGGTTCAAGGCACGCGCCCGCGGCTCCTAGTGCGCATGCACGAGTTCGGACGCTGCGGCCGGCCTGGACCTAGTGCCCGCGTCCCTGCACAAGGCGGCGCACTGCGCCTGCACTGGGGCCAGCGCCGCGGTGATCCCTGACAGACTGAATACAAATACTGCCACACTTTTCACAGATTTATTGTCAACATGGGGGACATATCAGGGGGAGGGGGAATACATTGTAACATGACAACATGGGGGACATTTCAGGGGGGAGGGGAATACAGTGTAACATGACAACATGGGGGACATTTCAGGGGGGAGGGGAATACATTGTAACATGACAACATGGGGGACATTTCAGGGGGGAGGGGGAATACATTGTAACATGACAACATGGGGGACATTTCAGGGGGGAGGGGAATACATTGTAACATGACAACATGGGGGACATTTCAGGGGGGAGGGGAATACATTGTAACATGACAACATGGGGGACATTTCAGGGGGGAGGGGAATACAGTGTAACATGACAACATGGGGGACATTTCAGGGGGGAGGGGAATACATTGTATCATGACAACATGGGGGACATTTCAGGGGGGGAGGGGAATACATTGTAACATGACAACATGGGGGACATTTCAGGGGGGGAGGGGAATACATTGTAACATGACAACATGGGGGACATTTCAGGGGGGAGGGGAATACAGTGTAACATGACAACATGGGGGACATTTCAGGGGGGAGGGGGAATACATTGTAACATGACAACATGGGGGACATTTCAGGGGGGAGGGGAATACATTGTAACATGACAACATGGGGGACATTTCAGGGGGGAGGGGAATACATTGTAACATGACAACATGGGGGACATTTCAGGGGGGAGGGGAATACAGTGTAACATGACAACATGGGGGACATTTCAGGGGGGAGGGGAATACATTGTATCATGACAACATGGGGGACATTTCAGGGGGGGAGGGGAATACATTGTAACATGACAACATGGGGGACATTTCAGGGGGGGAGGGGAATACATTGTAACATGACAACATGGGGGACATTTCAGGGGGGAGGGGGAATACATTGTAACATGACAACATGGGGGACATTTCAGGGGGGAGGGGGAATACATTGTAACATGACAACATGCGGGACATTTCAGGGGGGAGGGGGAATACATTGTAACATGACAACATGGGGGACATTTCAGGGGGGAGGGGAATACATTGTAACATGACAACATGGGGGACATTTCAGGGGGGAGGGGGAATACATTGTAACATGACAACATGGGGGACATTTCAGGGGGGAGGGGAATACATTGTAACATGACAACATGGGGGACATTTCAGGGGGGAGGGGGAATACATTGTAACATGACAACATGGGGGACATTTCAGGGGGGAGGGGGAATACATTGTAACATGACAACATGGGGGACATTTCAGGGGGGAGGGGAATACATTGTAACATGACAACATGGGGGACATTTCAGGGGGGAGGGGAATACAGTGTAACATGACAACATGGGGGACATTTCAGGGGGGAGGGGAATACATTGTATCATGACAACATGGGGGACATTTCAGGGGGGAGGGGGAATACATTGTAACATGACAACATGGGGGACATTTCAGGGGGGGAGGGGAATACATTGTAACATGACAACATGGGGGACATTTCAGGGGGGGAGGGGAATACATTGTAACATGACAACATGGGGGACATTTCAGGGGGGAGGGGGAATACATTGTAACATGACAACATGGGGGACATTTCAGGCGGGAGGGGGAATACATTGTAACATGACAACATGGGGGACATTTCAGGGGGGAGGGGGAATACATTGTAACATGACAACATGGGGGACATTTCAGGGGGGAGGGGGAATACATTGTAACATGACAACATGGGGGACATTTCAGGGGGGAGGGGAATACATTGTAACATGACAACATGGGGGACATTTCAGGGGGGAGGGGAATACATTGTAACATGACAACATGGGGGACATTTCAGGGGGGAGGGGAATACATTGTAACATGACAACAAGGGGGACATTTCAGGGGGAGGGGGAATACATTGTAACATGAACACATGGGGGACATTTCGGGGGGGGGGATACATTTTAACATGACAACATGGGGGACATTTCAGGGGGGAGGGGGATACATTGTAACATTTTGGGGCGATTTCTCCCATTCTTCTTTGCAGGACCTCTCCAGCTCCATCAGGTTGGATGGGGGAGTCGGTACACAGCCATTTTCAGATCTCTCCAGAGATGTTCAATCGGGTTCAAGTCTGGGCTCTGGCTGGGCCACTCCAGGACAGTCCCAGAGTCGTCCCTTTGTTAGGTGGGCTGTGTGCTTAGGGTCGTTGTCCTGTTGAAAGATGAACCATCACCCCAGTCTAAGGACCAGAGCGCTCTGGAACAGGTTTTCATCACGGATGTCTCTGTACATTGCTGCATTCATCTTTCCTTCCATCCTGACTAGTCTCCCAGTTCCTGCCGCTGAAAAACATCCCCACAGCACAGGGGATGGACAGTGCCCATCAGTGAAGCATATCAGTGCAGCATCATCAGTACCTCTTCATCAATGCCCACCAGTACCCATCAGTGAAGCCTATTAGTGCAGCAGCATCAGTACAGCTTCATCAATGTCCACCAGTGCCCATCAGTGCCACATATCAGTGCAGCATCATCAGTACCTCTTCATCAATGTCCAGCAGTGCCCATCAGTGAAGCCTATCAGTGCAGCATCATCAGTGCCTCTTCATCAATGTCCACCAGTGCCCATCAGTGCAGCATCATCAGTGCCTCTTCATCAATGTCCACCAGTGCCCATCAGTGCAGCATCATCAGTGCCTCTTCATCAATGTCCACCAGTGCCCATCAGTGCAGCATCATCAGTTCCTCTTCATCAATGTCCAGCAGGGCCCATCAGTGAAGCCTATCAGTGCAGCATCATCAGTGCCTCTTCATCAATGTCCACCAGTGCCCATCAGTGCAGCATCATCAGTACCTCTTCATCAATGTCCAGCAGGGCCCATCAGTGAAGCCTATCAGTGCAGCATCATCAGTGCCTCTTCATCAATGTCCACTAGTGCCCATCAGTGCAGCATCATCAGTACCTCTTCATCAATGCCCATCAGTGCCCATCAGTGCCGCATATCAGTGCAGCATCATCAGTGCCTCTTCATCAATGTCCACCAGTGCCAATAAGCGAAGTCTATCAGTGCAGCAGCATCAGTGCCTCTTCATCAATGCCCACCAGTGCAAAAAATAGAAAACCCCAGAAGTGATTAAATACCACAAAAAGAAAGCCCTTTTTGTTTGAAAAAAAAAATCATAAAAATTTCATATGGGTACAGTGTTGCATGACCGCGCAATTGTCATTCAATGTGCGACAGCGCTGAAAATTGGCCTGGACAGGAAGGGGGTGAAAGTGCCCGGTAGGCGAGGGGTTAAGTGATCTGGCAGCAGTTGGCTTTTCAGAAATACACACAATAGGGGGAGATTTACTAAAACTGGAGCACTCAGAATCCAATGCGGCCGTGCATGGCGGCCAATCAGCTTCTAACCTCAGCTTGTTCAATTAAGCTCTGACAAAAAAAACCTGGAAGCCGATTGGTTTCTGTGCAGAGTGAGGCTGGATTTTGCAAGCTCCGGTTTTAGTAAATCAACCCCAATGAGTAACCCCCCTCCCCCCACACGGCTGAGGCATATGTTGATGGCAGCAAAAGGGTTAAAATAGTGTTCATCACTCTCTTTTACCGCCATGTTGCCTACAATTCATTAGACATCACCCAATACAACGTCTGCTTACATACTATAGGTGCAAAAGTGTTTGAATAAATTATTCAGGTCGCAGAGCGCTGCTTCCCTGAACTTCTGGGAAGGAAACCACGTGCCCTAAGTGTCTTACATACACTGTCCAGAAGGGGCAGCAGAGGAAGACGAGGGGGAGCAGAAGACTGACTTGCTGCCCAGCTGCCTCTGCCTATGGGTGCCATCTGGGAACACGCATGAAAAGGTGGCTCCACGGGACCCTATAATGGGATGGAGCCACCTAAATAGAGAACAAGGTTTGGAGGGGCGGATTGCAAAGCAAACAGATTTTATTACAGAGAAGTACACAGTAAAGGTGTGCAGCATTATATTTATATATCTCTGTTACAAATGTATCCAACTAGCAATAAATATTCAAATTCACTGGTTTGCTGGGTTTTTTTGCCTTCCTCTGGATCAACTGTGGGGGGAGGATTATGACTTTTTTTTTTCTATGGTTGAACTGGATGGACTTTTGTCTTTTTCAGCCAGACTAACTATGTAACTGGAAAGGCAGGCGGCCCAATACTTGGGGCAATATGGTGTTTATACAGTTATCACGGCAGTGTTCCTCAACCTTTTTTCAATCAATGCACCCTTTAAAATTATAGACAGTCTTGAGGCACCAAATTTTAGAATGGGGTACCTCAAGACTGTCCACAATTTTAAAAGGGCGCCTCGGGACTGTCCATAATATAACACAGCAACATCCACACACATACAGTGAAGGAAATGTGTATTTGCCCCCCTGCTGATGTTGAATGTTCGCCCCTCACACAGAAATGATCGGTCTGAAAATCGAATGTTCGGTGTAACCCCGAGAGACAGAATACAACAACAAATTCAGCAGAAATGCGTCTAACAAATGATGACGGATCTGCATGTTCATGAGGGAAAGAAGGATTTGATCCCCTATCATTCAGCAGGATTTCTGGCTCCCAGGTGTCTTTCATACAGGTAACAAGCTGAGATTAGAAGCAGTCTCTTAAAGGGAGTGCTGCTAATCTCATTGTGTTACCTGTATAAAAGACACCTGTCCACAGGAGCCATCAAACCATCAGATTCCAAACTCTCCACCATGGCAAAGACCAAAGAGCTGTCCAAGGATGTCAGGGACACGATGGTAGACCTACACAAGGCTGGACTGGGCTACCAAACTATGGCCAAGCAGCTTGGTGAGAAGGTGACAACAGTCGGTGCAATCATTCACAAATGGAAGAAACACAAAACAAGTGTCAGTCTCCCTAGGTCTGGTGCACCATGCAAGATCTCACCTCGTGGAGTGTCAATGATCATGAGAACAGTGAGGAATCATCCCAGAACTACACGGGAGGATCTTGTCAATGATCTCCAGGCAGCTGGGACCACAGTCACCAAGAAAACAATTGGTAACACACTACGCCGACAAGGACTGAAATCCTGCAGTGCCCGGAAGGTCCCTCTGCTCAAGAAAGCCCATGTCCAGGCCCGTCTGAAGTCTGCCACTGAACATCTGAATGATGCAGAGGAGGACTGGTGGGAAGTGTTGTGGTCAGAGGAGACCAAAATCCAGCTCTTTGGCATCAACTCAACTCGCCGTGTTTGGAGGAGGAGGAATGCTGCCTATGACCCCAAGAACACCATCCCAACTGTGAAACATGGTGGTGGAAAAATTCTGCTTTGGGGGTGTTTTTCTGCTAAGGGGACAGGACAACTGCACCGCATCAAAGGGACGATGGATGGGGCAATGTACCATCAAATCAATGATGAGAACCTTCTTCCCTCAGCCAGGGCATTAAAAATGGGTCGTGGATGGGTGTTCCAGCATGACAATGACCCATTGGCCACCCTGGTTGAGAAAGGCTGGTCTAAGGTGGTGTAACCTGAGGCGTCGGAGGGGTTGGGACCCTTAGCCGTGTCAGGGTATGGACAGAGGTTCCTGCTTTCTAGTGGCTCCTGCGGGGGCAGCGCTACACACGAGGCACATGCTATGTGGTGGAGTGAAGAAACAAATCTTTTATGACCTAAGATTGCTAGATACATCAGATATGTAAAATGAATATTCCTGCAGACCTCAGAAGGTTTTTTTTTTTTTTGTTCTTGTTGTAAAGAGCCCATTATTGTCTCCATTTATAGATCGCCGGAAACCCTTCCTGAATTCTGCGACTGTTCTAGAGGATGATGAGACTCTGGACATCGCCGGAAAACATGGCTGATGAGATCGAAGGTCCATTTGTTTCCTTGTATTCGTTTTACTTAAATATTTCCTATTTTTAATTTCTAGACCGCTGTGTTTTGTTGGCCGAAATGCATTTAAATTCTGATGTTTTTTTATTTTATTTATGATCTATATGGATTCTCTGGATCAACTGTGGATGTAGGATTATAACTTTGTTTTTTTTCTATGGTTGAACTGGATTTTCAGCCAGACTAACTATGTAACTATATGTAACTGTATGTAACTATGTAACTATCTATCTAACTATGTAACTATATGTAACTATGTAACTATACTGTATGTAGCTATGTAACTATATGTAACTATGTAACTATCTATCTAACTATGTAACTATATGTAACTGTATGTAACTATGTAACTATCTATCTAACTATGTAACTATTTATAACTATGTAACTATATGCAACTATGTAATTATATGTAACTATATGTAACTGTATAACTATATGTAACTACAGTATGTAACACTATGTAACTATATAACTATATGTAACTATATGTAACTATATAACTATATGTAACTATATGTAACTATATAACTATATGTAACTATGTAACTATATGTAACTATATGTAGCTATGTAACTATGTGTAGCTATGTAAGTATGTGTAACTATATGTAACCATGTAACTATATGTAGCTATATGTAACTATATGTAACTATATGTAACTATGTAACTATATGTAGCTATATGTAACTATATGTAACCATGTAACTATATGTAACTATGTAACTATATGTAGCTATATGTAACTATATGTAACTATGTAACTACAGTATATGTAGCTATATGTAACTATGTAACTATATGTAGCTATATGTAACTATATGTAACCATGTAACTATATGTAGCTATATGTAACTATATGTAACTATGTAACTATATGTAGCTATGTAACTATATGTAACCATGTAACTATATGTAACTATATGTAACCATGTAACTATATGTAGCTATATGTAACTATATGTAACTATGTAACTATATGTAGCTATGTAACTATATGTAACTATATGTAGCTATGTAACTATGTGTAGCTATGTAAGTATGTGTAACTATATGTAACCATGTAACTATATGTAACTATATGTAACTATATGTAACTATATGTAACCATGTAACTATATGTAGCTATATGTAACTATATGTAACTATATGTAACTATGTAACTATATGTAGCTATATGTAACTATATGTAACTATGTAACTATATGTAGCTATGTAACTATATGTAACTATATGTAACCATGTAACTATATGTAACTATGTAACTATATGTAGCTATGTAACTATGTGTAACTATGTAACTATGTGTAACTATGAAACTATATGTAACTATGTAACTATATGTAACTATGTAACTATTTATGACTTCTAAGTTGTTTTTGTATTCTTATTGTAGGCAGTAAAGCACTGTATCCTTTATGTGTGTTTAGTATTGTTCTTTTAGATCCAACTTTCAGGTTTCCTTTGCTTACTTTTTCTGTTTTATTTTTGTAATTTTATTTCTGTATTTAGTTCTAAAAACCTAATTTAACCCCTCGCCTACCAGGCACTTTTACCTCCTTCCTGCCCAGGCCAATTTTCACCTTTCAGCACTGTTGCACTTTAACCACTTACCCTTCAGAGGATTTCCCCTCCTTCCTGACCAGGCCATTTTTTTTTTGTGATACGGCGCTGTGTTACTTTATCTGACAATTGCGCACTCGTGCACCGCTGTGCCCAAATGTAATTTTTTTCCCCCCACAATTAGAGCATTCTTTCAGTGGTATTTGATCGCCTGTGGGTTTTTTATTTTTTGCACTATAAAAATATATATATATATACTGTATATATATATATATATATATATTTGACTTTTTGCTATAAAACATATCTAGTAAAAAAAATAAAGAAATCTAATTTTATCAAACATTTCAGGCAAAATGTATTCCGCTCCGTGTCTTTGCTAAAAAATAAATCCCAATACGTGTAAATTAATTGGTTTACGTGAAAGTTATAGCATCTACAGATGGCGGTATAGATACTGGGATTTTTTATTTTATACTAGTAATGGCGGTGTTCAGCAACTTATAGTGGGACTGAGGTGGGCATTCTGACACTGGGGGGACTGACTTGGTGTCACTGACATCCCCAGTGACACCAATACAGTGATCAGTGCTAATAAAAAGCACTGACACTGTACTAATAGCACTGGGCAGGAAGGGGATAACATCTGGGGCGATCAAAGGGTTAACTGTGTGCGTTTTACATCATGTGCTGTGTGATGTTTTACTATGCATGCTGTGTGTGTTTTACTAGGGAAAGATGCTGCTTTGTATCGCTCTGCTATGCAGAGCGATACAAAGCAGCATGCTGGTGCTGACAGGGGAGAGACCTGTGTTGTTTACATACAGACCTCTCCCCTGTCACTGTTCCTCAGTGATCGCCGCGTGCCATCGGGGAATCTCCGGCCAGGACCTGGCGATCGACATCTGTAGCCACCAATGGTGGCAGGGTAGGGCCCCCTACCTGGACATGCAAAATGACATATATGTACGTGATTTTCCGCAGCCCTGCTGCCCTGTAGAAGTAGTTCTGCTAGAGGGCAGCGGGGAACCAGCTAAATGACAATTGCTCAGTCATGCAACACTGTACCCATATGGAATTTGTATCATTTTTTGCACACAAATAGAGATTTATTTTGTTGGTATTTAATCACCACTAGGCTTTTATTTTTTTGCACTATTATAAAAAAAAAAGACCGATTTTGAAAGAAAATGCGATTTTCTCTGTTTCTGTTATAACATTTTGCAAATAAATAATCTTTCTACACAAATTTAGGACAAAATGTATTCTGCTACGTGTCTTTGGTGAAAATAACCCAGATCTCTGTTTATGTTTTAGTTGGTAGGAAAGTTGTAGATTCCACAATCTATGGAATATTTTTTAAAAAAATCATAAATCCTGATGTACTGACGGCCAATCTCATTTCTTGAGGCCGAAAAACAAGCAGGACGGTACAAATACCCCACAAAATGACTGCTTTTCGGAAAATAGACAGTCTGAGGTATTTAGTAAGAGGCTTCGTGAGTTTTTTGAAGTTGTAATTTTTTTGTCATCATTTTGTGGAAAATGAAGAAATGAAAGAAAATTCACTTTTTTTCTTTTTTTTTTTTTACATACTGTCACCAATGCAGTACAACATCATCATATGATGGTGATCAGGGACACAGTATGTTAAAAAATAAAAATAAAGAAACAATACTGATAATTTTTTTTTAAATTTAAAAACTTTTAAAACATTTTTATTACTTTTTTCTTTTATTATTATTAATATTATTATTATTATACCGGATTTATGGCGCCAACAGTTTGCTCAGCGCTTTACAATATAACGGGAGACAATACAGCAACAATACAGTTCAATACAAGAGGGGTAGGAGGGTCCTGATCCTGGGAGCTTACAATCTAGGAGGGAGGGGCTGGTGGTACAAAAGGTAATAACTGTGGGGGATGGACTGGTAGGAGGAATAGAAGATTCCATTATTAGCTGAGGGCAGGATAGGCTTCCCTGAAGAGATCGGTTTTCAGAGATCGCCTAAAAGTGAGCAGAGTAGGCGATAGTCTGATAAATTGGGGTAGAGAATTCCAGAGGATAGGAGAAGCTCTGGAAAAGTCCTGGAGACAAGCATGGGAGGAGGAGACAAGGGAGCTAGAGAGCAGGAGGTCTTGCGAGGAGCGGAGAGGATGGTTTGGGTGATATGTGGAGACAAGATCGTTGATGTAATTTGGGGGCGGAGTTATAAATGGCTTTATACGTTATTGTTAATGTTTTGAATTTTATCCATTGGGCAATGGGAAGTAGAGGGATTGGCAGAGAGGGGTGGAGGACACTGAGTGGAGGCCAGTGGAGGGATTGGCAGAGAGGGATGGAGGACACTGAGTGGAGGCCAGTGGAGGGATTGGCAGAGAGGGGTGGAGGACACTGAGTGGAGGCCAGTGGAGGGATTGGCAGAGAGGGGTGGAGGACACTGAGTGGAGGCCAGTGGAGGGATTGGCAGAGAGGGATGGAGGACACTGAGTGGAGGCCAGTGGAGGGATTGGCAGAGAGGGGTGGAGGACACTGAGTGGAGGCCAGTGGAGAGATTGGCAGAGAGGGGTGGAGGACACTGAGTGGAGGCCAGTGAAGGGATTGGCAGAGAGGGGTGGAGGACACTGAGTGGAGACCAGTGGAGGGATTGGCAGAGAGAGATGGAGGACACTGAGTGCAGGCCAGTGGAGGGATTGGCAGAGAGGGGTGGAGGACACTGAGTGCAGGCCAGTGGAGGGATTGGCAGAGAGGGATGGAGGACACTGAGTGCAGGCCAGTGGAGGGATTGGCAGAGAGGGGTGGAGGACACTGAGTGCAGGCCAGTGGAGGGATTGGCAGAGAGGGGTGGCTGATACAGAATGGTTAGTAAGCTGGATAAGTCTGGCAGCAGCATTCATGATGGACTTTTTTTTTACAATTTTTTTTTCTACTCCTGTGATCAGAGGAATGCAATGTTACCAGTCACCATAGTAAAATTGTACTACTCTGGCCAAGTGATCAGGATTTTTTTTTTCTTTTTACACCAACAAATTTCATTGGCATAAGCAAGCATTTTTACTGAACGAAACTCCTTCATTCAGTAGTATGTGTTGTGATCAGCTGTGATTGGCCATAGCTGACCACATGCTACAGATGTGATTGGCCCAGTTGTACATGAGATCACTGTGACTAATCACAGTTAGCAGGACATTTGTAAGTAGTGAATGACATGAAAGGAAGCCATTCATTGTTTACAACTGTCATGTGATCTGCTATGATTGGTCACAGCAATGACTTTGGCAGGTGTAGTGATCTGTCATGGGCTGTGTCCCATAGACACAGCTGGTGATAGATCGCAGCAGAGCGTGGCCCGTGAGGAAACGCATGAGGCGTGGTCCTGGGAGGAGGTCATATAATATCTTCCCAGGATAATAGGCTTCTCGCACAGCCGACATTGTAAATTAGGCCGGATGGGAAGGAGTTAAAAAAGAAAGAAAAACCTGCCACCCAACAATATCAAGAATGCTTAGGGTGTGTTGAATACTATAGCCCCTCAGAAACGCCAACAAATGGTTAAAATATATACCCAACGTCATGAAGAGGTGAGAAAACATCTGACTTTTAAAGACCATCGCATGACGTCTTTATGGGTGGAATGTCTTCTTCTCTTGTATATGTACACAGGGTCAACATATTCATTGTGTGTTGAGTGTATCCGTCACGGGCCTGGTAGGAGACTGAATTGACGAGGTTGGCCTCTCTTGTATCTCCAGCCCAGGACCCACTGAAGGTGGAACAGATGGTGCCGAGGGACAGGAGGAACACAAGTGCCGGCATATGTTGATGGTAGAAGTTGCAGCAGGAGATGCAGGCTTGAGAAGTCAGGCAGGACATCAAGTCAGGAGCAGATGTGAAGTATGCTGGACCAGCCGTTGCTAAAGGCTCATCCTGCATGTACTGCAGGTTCTGGAAGCGTGGCTTGTTCAAGCTCGAAGCAGGAACACGCTGCAGTAACTGGAGCAGTTATGAAGGACAGCCAAAGCAGACACTCAAAAGTAATATGAATCCGGTGTCAGGAACAGGTGGTCAGAGGTACAAGCAGAACCCAGGAGCAGGTCAAGAAGAAGCCGGGTCATCAATGGAAATCAGTTACAGGATACACTCAGGACACAGGAAAAGCTGAAGACCAGTCAGCACTGACAGTGAGCAAGAGCATCCCTTGCCAGAGACTGTGGGCACGCTCCCTTGTGCACGCACACGTGTGCGTCCATTCTTCCACACAAGGCTATTATTTCAATGGGAACGCAGTTCCGGCACCACCAGCACTGAATGGGGTGTGCTGGAGGGTCTATTGATACTGGAGTGGGGTCTATTGTTGGGGGAACCTATTGATGCAGATGTAGGGTTCACTGTTGCTGGGGGAGTCAATTGTTATGTGGCGGATTGCTTGGGTGGGGTCTGTTGTTGCTAGGGGGATCTATCGTTGCTGGTTTTAGAGGGATCTATTTTACTGCTTTTCTTGTTGTCCATACAAATATTTAGCACCACAAAATGATACTGTATCCTCTAAAAGGAGCCGGACTGGGAGGTGGTAAGGGGTGGAACCAAGGGGCAGTGCTCAGAGGTGGGTAGGAGGTGGAGACAAGGGGGACTCAGAAAAGGGGAGTTCCTGTGCCTATTCTCTGAGAAAAAAAGCCCTTCTTGCATATATGAATGAGCCTATGCACATTTCTACGACCGATGCCCCGCGCATATCTATGCGCCAGTCGCGGTACTGGAACTCCCTTACAAGATCTCAGCATCTCTACAATGTATCTTCTACTATAGTACTGTGCAAAAGTTTTAGGCAGGTGTGAAGAAATGCTGAAAAGTAAGAATGCTTTCAAAAATAGATATTTTCATTGTTTATTTTTATCAATTTACAAAATTCAAAGTGAGTGAGCAGAAGAAAAAAAAATCTAAATCCAATCAGTATTTGGCATGACTACCCTTTGGTTTCAAACCAGCACCAATCTGTACACTTGCACAAAGTTGGGGATTTTGTAGGATTAGAGTCGTTTGTGATGATTAATCAATTATACCAAGCCAGTGCTAATGGTCATCAAGTTCTTATGTAGGCTGCAAAACCTTTACCTGAAACAGAAGCAGCTGTGTAGGAGGCTTAAAACTGGGCGAGGAACAGGCAAACTCTGCTACTAAGGGGAGGTTGTGGAAGACAGTTTCATGTCACAGGTCATACGCCAGGGTTTCTCAACCAGGGTTCCTCCAGAGGTTGCTAGGGGTTCCTTAAGCAACAAGCAATATCCACCTCTCAGATAGGTTCCCTCTGACACCGTAATTGTAGCTATATGTAAGGGGGTATTCTTCTCAATGACCACAAGTGTAAGAAACATTCTTCCCACTGACCATCACACCAATGTATCATGAGCTGCAGATACAGTAATTTTTAGCAGGGGTTCCCCAAGACCAAAAAGTAATTTCAAGGGTTCCTCTGTGAAAAGGTGGAGAAAGGTGGTCACATACCATGGCAAGGCTGACCACACAAGGTCGTTATACTGCATCAGCAAGGTCTTTCCCAGGGAAAGATTTCAGAACAGACCGGGGTTTCACAATGTGCGGTTCAAGCTCTTTTGAAGCACAAAGAAATGAGCAACCTTGAGGACAATAGATGCAGTGGTCGGCCAAGGAAACTTAAAGGATCAGTTCACCTTTTCGGGCAGAATTTCACTTTTCATTATACGAGAGTTTTCCAGTTCCAATTATGGCCCAACCATCCCAATGTAGTTCAGGAAGTTTGTCCTCAGTCGCTATTCCCTTAGGCATCCCATACATCCTTTACCCCATCCAAGTCCTAATCCCCTAATAAAACTTCAAAACAAAGCTCAAGGACTGCTTTCTGTCTCCTGGTACAAGTCTGAATGGGAAATGTGTATTGCCTGGCTGTGCAGGACTATAGGGGGACCCAAAACTCAGCAACTCCTAAGGCTGTAGTGCTACAATTGATTTCAATTTCTCTTCTGTTCATTTACTTTCCATTTTGTTAACTGATAAAAATAAACTATTAACACTTCTATTTTATAATTAATGAATAGTTACATAGTTAGTCTGGCTGAAAAAAGACAAAAGTCCATCCAGTTAAACCATGAAAAAAAAAAAATCCTATACCCACAGTCAGGGCCGGACTAACCATTTGGAAACTCAGGCACTGCCCGAGGGCCCGGGGTCATTAGGGGGCCCCATGAGATGCCCCTGGTACCTTTTTCATAGACTTTTTTGAGTTTGGGCAAGGACACAGGGGCCCCATGATCCCCTATTGCCCGGGGGCCCCATGAGTTGTCAGTCCGTCCCTGCCCACAGTTGATTCAGAAGAAGGCAAAAAAATGAGCAAAGCACGATCCAATTTGCTCCTGCAGGGAAAAAAATTCCTTCCTGGTCCCCCGAGAGGCAATCGGATATTCCCTGGATCAACTTTCCCTATAAATGTTATATCCAGTTATATTCTGTGTATCCAAGAAAGAATCCAGGACTTTCCTACAGCAATCCACTGAGCTGGCCACAACCAACTCTTGAGAGAGTCTATTCCACATTCTCACAGCTCTCACTGTGAAGAAACCTTTCTGTATTTGGAGATTAAATTTATTTTCCTCCAGACGTAAACAGCGCCCCCTTGTCCTCTGGGATGACCTGAAAGCATTCTTCATTTACTGTACAGCAGTTCTTCACACAGTAATATATCATCAAATTTCCTGCATTCTTTACATGCCACCCATCAACATAAAAAATATCTGGGTTGTGTTGAACACTACAGCGTCTCATAAGGTCCAACAAGTGGTGAAGATGCATAACCAACATCAGGAAGAGGGGCCAATGTGCCTGATAACTGAAGGGACCACTGGAGAAGAGCTGGTGACAAACACCAACCAGTGGCTTCATTTTTGAAGTCCATCACAAGAAGTCTTCATGGGTCTTCTTCTGTCTACGTACACAGGGTCAAGTTATCTATTGTGCGTTGAGTATATCTCAGCATCTGTACAATGTATCTTCCAAATTCCCAACATTTTTGCAGATTTCTAATAACCATTTTACCAGATGTCACAGCGCTTCTATCTTTTGTGAAAATTTAGCATTTGCCAAAGAAGGTTTAGTGTAACAAAACAAAATACTTCTCAAGCCGGGACACAAGAAAATATGGCGATCCATCCCGGCCAAGTATTTCGTTCTAAGTGCCAGTGGTTGTACTCTTCCTCCATGTTTCCCCATGCTGGACGGGAGGAACACATGTGAATATAATTAACATTCCCCCATTGTCAAACCGAGCGGAGCAGCGTAAGCCTGGTGGGAAAGTGGCTTAACTGACATTTTGGCTGTGCAAAATGCAGACTGTATATTCATCATGTTGGGTTGCATGCCTGGAAACGCCTCATTTCAAAAGAATCAGACCCCCCCTCTCCTTGTCAATAAACATTGTAATATTTTGTGCAAGGTTCTAGGCGCCATACCCTTTCCCAAACATGTCCTGGAACACATCACTGTTCCACAAGATGCAACTGTATGGAGTCAAGATTTCAGTCCATATGTGATAGAAGCCAAATGTCTCCTTTTCTCGCTACCTAACATGAAGCAAAGGTCTATAAACAATGGACTCCCATCAGAAGATTGACTTTTTGTTTGAAGCCCGACTGAACTTTTGGTAGAATTCCAGGTTTAATTTCACTTTAAAAAGTTAATTTGGGCCAAGGTGGCCCAAACTAACTATTTCCATTACAGAACGACGTGGCCGGTAGGTGCGCTAATGTAGTAGGTTTAGCTACATACAGTAAGTGGCGCTAAGTTCCAGTAGTAGTACCAGTGACTTCCCCTCTACTGCTGGAATTAAAGCCGGGCTGAATGCTTCTCCACCATTTAGGAGAAGGCTTGCATTTCTATCAATAAATAAAAGGCTTGAGATGGAAATTGTGACATCATCCATTGGTGGTGTATTCATTTCCATTCATCTTCCATTGGTGGTGTATTCATTTCCATTAATCTTCCACTGGTGGTGTATTCATTTCCATTCATCTTCCATTGGTGGTGTATTCATTTCCATTCATCTTCCACTGGTGGTGTATTCATTTCCATTCATCTTCCATTGGTGGTGTATTAATTTCCATTCATCTTCCATCGGTGGTGTATTTATTTCCATTCATCTTCCATCGGTGGTGTATTTATTTCCATTCATCTTCCATTGGTGGTGTATTTATTTCCATTCATCATCCATTGGTGTTGTATTCATTTCCATTCATCATCCATTGGTGGTGTATTCATTTCCATTGATCTTCCATCGGTGGTGTATTCATTTCCATTTATCTTCCATTGGTGGTGTATTCATGTCCATTCATCATCCATTGGTGGTGTATTCATTTCCATTGATCTTCCATCGGTGGTGTATTCATTACATTCATCTTCCATCGGTGGTGTATTCATTTCCATTTATCTTCCATTGGTGGTGTATTCATTTCCATTCATCTTCCATTGGTGGTGTATTCATGTCCATTCATCATCCATCCGTGGTGTATTCATTTCCATTCATCTTCCATTGGTGGTGTATTAATTTCCATTCATCTTCCATTGGTGGTGTATTCATTTCCATTCATCTTCCATTGGTGGTGTATTCATTTCCATTCATCTTCCATTGGTGGTGTATTCATTTCCATTCATCATCCATCGGTGGTGTATTCATTTCCATTCATCATCCATCGGTGGTGTATTCATTTCCATTCATCTTCCATTGGTGGTGTATTCATTTCCATTCATCTTCCATCGGTGGTGTATTCATTTCCATTCATCATCCATCGGTGGTGTATTCATTTCCATTCATCTTCCATTGGTGGTGTATTCATTTCCATTCATCTTCCATTGGTGGTGTATTCATTTCCATTCATCATCCATTTGTGGTGTATTCATTTCCATTCTTCCATTGCTGGTGTGTTCATTTCCATTCATCTTCCATTGGTGGTGTATTCATTTCCATTCATCTTCCATCGGTGGTGTATTCATTTCCATTCATCATCCATTGGTGGTGTATTCATTTCCATTCATCATCCATTGGTGGTGCATTCATTTCCATTCATCATCCATTGGTGGTGCATTCATTTCCATTCATCATCCATTGGTGATGTATTCATGTCCATTCATCATCCATTGGTAGCGTATTAATTTCTTGTGTTGCCCTAGGCAATCCATTTGTGGTGCATTCATTTCCATTCATCATCCATTGGTGGTGTATTCATTTCCATTCATCATCCATTGGTGGTGTATTCATTTCCATTCATCTTCCATCGGTGGTGTATTCATTTCCATTCATCATCCATTAGTGGTGTATTCATTTCCATTCATCATCCATTGGTGGTGTATTCATGTCCATTCATCAACCATTGGTGGTGTATTCATGTCCATTCATCAACCATTGGTGGTGTATTCATGTCCATTCATCATCCACTGGTGGTGTGTTCATTTCCATTCATCTTCCATCGGTGGTGTATTCATGTCCATTCATCTTCCATTGGTGGTGTATTCATTTCCATTCATCTTCCATCGGTGGTGTATTCATTTCCATTCATCATCCATTAGTGGTGTATTCATTTCCATTCATCATCCATTGGTGGTGTATTCATGTCCATTCATCAACCATTGGTGGTGTATTCATGTCCATTCATCAACCATTGGTGGTGTATTCATGTCCATTCATCATCCACTGGTGGTGTGTTCATTTCCATTCATCTTCCATCGGTGGTGTATTCATTTCCATTCATCTTCCATCGGTGGTGTATTCATTTCCATTCATCATCCATTGGTGGTGTATTCATTTCTTGTGCTACCCTAGGCAACACAAGAATCAGACACCCCACATCAGCAGCCTCCCCCCCTTCCTCACCACCACCCTTCACCACCGCTGCCCTCCACCACCCCCTCCACCAACACCAAATCTCCTACCATCCCCCCCACCCCCCCTTTCATCACTACGATCCTCCGCCTCCACCGCCAACACCCAATTAAAAGAACTAACCTGCACAAGAAGCAGCCAGCCATCCTTGCACCCTCCAGCAGCGTGGAGCCTCCTCACCAGGTCCCTATCCCTGCCACTTTTTCCGGGAGCAGCGCTACCTCCCTGAAAAGTGCCGCCCAAGGCAAATGCCTTGTTTGCCTCATGATAAATACACCGTTGCGCATCTTCTCCACCTTAGCCAATCAAAGGAAGCCTTGCATGCATTGATAAAAAAAAAGGCTTCTTGAATGATGGAGAAACACTCAGCAATGTGGAAGAAATGTAATCAATCTCTCCTAACAAGATCTTCAAAAGTCTGTTAATGAGGACCAGTTGTAAAAGCCGTGCCGTAAACAGTCTAAGAGAAGTGTGGACCAATACACATCTGTGAGTCTGGTGTTTGAACCAAAGCTAAACGTTCATATATCTCAAACTCTTGACTTCGTATTCCATAACTGCTGTGGTAAAGAAGTTACCTTTGTAGTGATACCCCAGTAGGAGCTGCTAATAGGATGCCCAGAGTTCTTTTCCCAGTAGTTGCCCTGCAGCCAGGCACACAGTCACTCTTTGGCTCAATAAACAGTCCAGGGGTATCCTCTTTTTGTTGTTTTTTTTTTATTTTTGAGTAACTTGGATGATGTTTGGGAATTGAGTGGGATACTCCAGAACTATGTACAATTAGGAGGACAATTTCTCTCCTGAAGAACTATGAGCCAATTCCTTGCACAAGTAAAGGGATGGGCTCAGTGGTGTAGTAGCAACGTGAGGGGGTTAAACTTCCTCTCTGGACAGTCCAAACAAAGTCAGCTCACTATGAATTAAATAGACTGAGCTCTTCAGGACACTCAACACTTTGCCCCCTTTAAACACACTTCTGACTCTCTAACACCAGATGAGTGGCAACAGCACACAGTCTCTAGGACAGTGGTTCTTAACCTGGGTTCGATCGAACCCCAGGGGTTCGGTGAGTCAGTCTCGCGGGTTCGGCGGAGGTGAAGACCCACACCCGACTCATATGATTCGTGATGACATGCCCCGCTTGTCCATCATTGGCTGCAAGTGGTCACGCAACATCGCTTAGCCCAGTGGTCGGCAAGCCGCGGCTCTTTACACGCTTTAATGCGGCTCTTGTGTGCCGGGCGCCCGCTCCCCTCCCTCCTCTCGGGCGGCAGGGACTCTGCAGCGTGATCCAAAAAAAAAAACAGCCAGGGCAGCGCGCTCAAATGCAATGATTGGCCAGTCTCGCTGCCACTCACATCCTGATAGCCAGTGATTGGCTGTCAGGATGTGTGTAGGCGGGGCAGCGTGACAAATGTGAGAGGAGCTAGGCTCCTCTCACAGTCTGCCCTGAAGACCGGAACGGCGCGGGGACTTGGCTTACTACTTGCTACTTACTTACTACTACTATATAAGGGATGAATTAATATGGGGGATGAATTACTATATGGGGGATGAATTACTATATGGGGGATGAATTAATATGGGGGATGAATTACTATATGGGGGATGTATTACTATGGGGGATGAATTACTATATGGGGGATGTATTACTATGGGGGATGAATTACTATATGGGGGATGAATTACTATGGGGGATGAATTACTATGGGGGATGAATTACTATATGGGGGATGTATTACTATATGGGGGATGAATTACTATGGGGGATGAATTACTATGGGGGATGAATTACTATATGGGGGATGAATTACTATGGGGGATGAATTACTATGGGGGATGAATTACTATGGGGGATGTATTACTATGGGGGTTGAATTACTATATGGGGGATGAATTACTATATGGGGGATGAATTACTATGGGGGATGAATTACTATGGGGGATGAATTACTATGGGGGATGAATTACTATATGGGGGATGTATTACTATGGGGGATGAATTACTATATGGGGGATGTATTACTATGGGGGATGAATTACTATATGGGGGATGAATTACTATATGGGGGATGAATTACTATATGGGGGATGACTTACTATGGGGGATGTATTACTATGGGGGATGAATTACTATATGGGGGATGAATTACTATATGGGGGATGAATTACTATGGGGGATGAATTACTATGGGGGATGAATTACTATATGGGGGATGTATTACTATGGGGGATGAATTACTATATGGGGGATGAATTACTATATGGGGGATGAATTACTATATGGGGGATGCTGGACATTTCGAGGATGCTGGACATAAAGACGAAGAAAAGGAACAGACTTTGTTGCGAAAATGACATGAGAGTGGCACTTGCCAAGGTAATGCCGCGCATTTCTGAACTGGCCTCTGAAAGACAACAGCAGAAGTCACACTGGTTTTGCGGTAAATATTCATTATTTTGTTTTTGTGTGAAAATCATGTTTTAATGGTTTTGTTCTTTGTTCTTAATGGTTTTGTTCATTTTGTGCACCTATGTATAAATATATACCTATGTTTTGAATTTTAAAAATCATATTTTATTTTTCCAATTAAGAAGGGTTCGGTGAATGCGCATATGAAACTGGTGGGGTTCAGTACCTCCAAAAAGGTTAAGAACCACTGGTCTAGGATCTCTTACAACTGTCTGTACTCCATAACATCTTCAGATGATTGGATGTCTCCTTCTAATGCCTTCCAGAAACTTTGTCCTTGTGATACCAGACTAGATCCACAGACAACGGCCCCTGCAACTTCCAGCAAACCCAGTCGTCCAGCTGGGACCTCGATGAACAGTATACACATGGCAGGAAGGCTTAGGGGACAATTAGCCCCCCTAGGCTGTAATCCTCTCCGTAGCGACAAGACAATTCTGTTCCAGGTCTCAAACTATTTATACCCCTTCCCAGCAACCATCTGTGCCCTCTTCCCACAGGGATTGTGCCAGACACCGCCTGGCAGTACCTCTAGCAATCCACAGGACAGGATTCCCCAGAGCGTGGAGTCTAAGTCCCAGTCTGCTTGTTCACCAGGGCCCCTGATGGTGGGGATGGACTTGGACAGTGACCAGGTTGCGGCCCCTGAGTACACCCGCCTGTGGTAGAGGGGTCCGCCAGAGGTATGCACTGGTAGAGAGCCTGACGTGAAGAGGCGGATAGGCCTGAGCAGTGGTGACCGGATCCGTGCAGGACGGATGGATGGATGGATGGCAGGGTAGCGAGCGTGGTCAGACAGGCCGGGTCGGTAACAGTGGGGACAGCACGGTACAAAGCAACAGGCAAAGAGTAGTCAGGTCACTCGCCGGGTTTGGTAACAGGAGTTCAGATCAATAGGGATATCCAGGAGAGTAGTCAAACGAGCCAGAGGTCAGAGCAGGAGATAGTCAGCAAAGGTCAGGATCAGGCAGGGTCGGCAACAAATCAATCAGCAGGAACACACGAGCAGGAACAGGGTAATAAGACCATACGGCAACTAGTGTCTGTGCAGTGCAGGTTTAAATAGTGCGCCCTGCGCTGTCATTGGTGCCAGGTGTGTGTCCGCGATCGCGAGTGCTCATGCGCAGCCGCCACCGCAGCTGCCTAGGTCCTAGCGCCTACTGATTAGAGCGCATTGGCGTTCTGCGCATGCGCAGACCCGTGCGCCGCCATGATGGCTGACAGATTGTCTGAGACAGTCTAAATATTCATGCTTACTCCACTCCTATGTTCCAGAATCAGCCAGAAAGTTCTAGATTGTAGGAAGTGCAATCAAACATTTTTGGTACCTGTCTTCACTTTTTTCCTGTTGTTTGCACTCTCTGCACACAAGCTATTCGTTTTCTGCCTTTTAGGTCTTTTCACTTGGTCCTGGTGGATGATAGGCTTTTTAATCCCTTGCATGTATTTCTAGGTGCTGCTCCTCAGTTTTCCCCTTGGGGTGCCATGTTTTTCTTCCCACAACTCCCGGGGCAGACACCTGGCTGCGATTTCCACTAGGAGGTGTTTTAAGACTTATTTAGTTGATTTGTCACCCACAGGGATTTTTTTTTCTTGATGAACTTGAACCACCACTAGATTGTGCCATGACACGATCAGCTTTTGCTCAGATGTCAAGAGCTTCGGGACCCAATGGCCAGCAAGGTTTGTCTATGCCAGACCATGGTCTCATATTTGAGCAAGGGATGTTTTCACTATAGCATACAGTGGTGGGCCCATTTTCCATCAACCATAAAATCATTGTAGACACTTTTTTAGACTGACTTGAACCATCCCTTGATTGTGTCATGAAAAGATTAGCATTTTCTCAACAACCAGGAGCTTTGGAACCCAATGGCCAGGAAACTTTGTCTACACCAGGTGGTGGTCTTAAAATGTGATCAAGTGTTTGTTTGGACTATGGGATACAATGGTGGACCCATATTCCATCCACTATAAAACCATTTTAAACATTTTCTGAATGGACTTAAACCAGCTTTAGATTGTTTTAAGATATGATCAGCTTTTTCTCAGTTATCGAGAGTTTCTTGACCCAATGGGCAGCAACCTTTGTCTATGCCGCATGTTGGTCTCAAAATCTGATCAAGGGTTGTTTGGGCTATGGGATAAAGTGGTGGGCTCATGGTCCATAGAATATAAAACCATTGTAGACACTTTTCTGGATTGACCTGGACCAGCCCTTGATTCTGTCAAGACATGATCAGCTGTATGGACCCAATGACCAGTAATCTTGATCTATGTCAGATAATTGGTTAGGGTTTTTTTGGACTATGGGATATATTGGTGGACCCACGTTTCATTCAGCAGCAAGCCCATGTTCCAACCATTGTAGACACTTTTCTGGATTGACCTGGTCCAGCCCTTGATTGTGTCAAGACATGATCAGCTGTATGGAGCTTCGGGACCCAATGACCAGTAATCTTGATCTATGTCAGATAATTGGTTAGGGTTTTTTTGGACTATGGGATATATTGGTGGACCCACGTTTCATTCAGCAGCAAGCCCATGTTCCAACCATTGTAGACACTTTTCTGGATTGACCTGGTCCAGCCCTTGATTGTGTCAAGACATGATCAGCTGTATGGAGCTTCGGGACCCAATGACCAGTAATCTTGATCTATGTCAGATAATTGGTTAGGGTTTTTTTGGACTATGGGATATATTGGTGGACCCACGTTTCATTCAGCAGCAAGCCCATGTTCCAACCATTGTAGACACTTTTCTGGATTGACCTGGTCCAGCCCTTGATTGTGTCAAGACATGATCAGCTGTATGGAGCTTCGGGACCCAATGACCAGTAATCTTGATCTATGTCAGATAACACTGTTCAACAAATTTTTATTTTTTGCCAGTTTTGGAAACAAAAGGATCCATTTCTTAATGAATTTCACATTCTGAGTTCAAATATAACAATGAAATGTGTCAATTGGCTCTAGTTTTTCTGTAAACGGAAAGTTTTCTACTATAGGCGTAATGACTACATAATGCACAATAATTATATAGATAGATGTCTTTCCACAAATATAAAGCAAGTGATATGACTACATAACAGCCTAAATGGCAGAATATATTGCATAGGATTACCAAGAAAAATTATAGCCATAAGCTAAGTTGAATCATTTTAATACTTCGGATTCTCACTAGTTTTGTCTTCAGTTTGTGTCGGTTTTGCTTCTCTTGGCTTTTCTCTTGTATTCGAGGAAAGGGCTATCTCTTACAACTGCACGTGACTACACGCTTCAGGTTCTTCCTCACTTGACTCAACCACGAAGGATTCTGGTGCTTTAGGAATTGGTAGCCCCTCTCCATGAGGAACTGGACGTATTGCCGATGGAATATTTGGATAGTGCACAGATAACTTTTTCTTCTTATTTAGCCCTTTTACAATTGGAGGCACCATACAAAAGTAACAATTACTAACACGATCTGTTGGCTCTCTCCAAATCATTGGCACAGCGAAAGGCATAGATGCCTTTTTTCCATTCAACCATTGCTCCAGTGCCGTCCCACAAGAGTTGCAGCATATATGTGGTGCCCAGCTCTTGTCCTGGTCTCCTATCTTGCAGCCAAAATACAAGTTGTAGGCTTTCTTAATCATTCCTGTTATCCTCCTTTTTTGTGAGATAAAAGTTATTTCACCGCAGATATAGCAGAAATTATCTGCTTTATTCACACAAGTTCGAGGCATTACTGAGTAGCCTATATAAGCAGAAAACCAAATGTAAAGACGCTGTGGAACTCCAATCAGCTACAGATACTGCAGCTTTTATGCAGTGAAGTGATGCAATTAAAGGCTAATATTGCATCATCTCAGTATACATGCAATTTTCTATTGGTCACCAGTATCAATTGCGCAATATGCAGCTGAAGTTGCATCATAATTTTGAATGGCTTACGTCATTAGATGGGTGAATATATCATGGAAACTAGAGCCAATCAACATTTTTTAGGGTCATTTTCGTTTTCAGCACCCCAAAATTATGTAAGATTAACTAATTTTATGCCCAAAACTTTTTACCTGTTGAACAGTGTAATTGGTTAGGGTTTTTTTGGACTATGGGATATATTGGTGGACCCACGTTTCATTCAGCAGCAAGCTCATGTTCCAACCATTGTAGACACTTTTCTGGAATGACCTGGTCCAGCCCTTGATTGTGTCAAGATATGATCAGCTGTAAGGAGCTTCGGGACCCAATGACCAGTAATCTTGATCTATGTCAGATAATTGGTTAGGGTTTTTTCGGACTATGGTATATATTGTTGGACCCATGTTTCATTCAGCAGCAAGCCCGTGTTCCACCCATTGTAGACACTTTTCTGGATTGACCTGGTCCAGCCCTTGATTGTGTCAAGACATGATCAGCTGTATGGAGCTTCGGGACCCAATGACCAGTAATCTTGATCTATGTCAGATAATTGGTTAGGGTTTTTTTGGACTATGGGATATATTGGTGGACCCATGTTTCATTCAGCAGCAAGCTCATGTTCCAACCATTGTAGACACTTTTCTGGAATGATCTGGACCAGCCCTTGATTGTGTCAAGATATGATCAGCTGTAAGGAGCTTCGGGACCCAATGACCAGTAATCTTGATCTATGTCAGATAATTGGTTAGGGTTTTTTTGGACTACGGGATACATTGGTGGACTCATGTTTCATTCAGCAGCAAGCCCATGTTCCAACCATTGTAGACACTTTTCTGGATTGACCTGGTCCAGCCCTTGACTGTGTCAAGACATGATCAGCTGTATGGAGCTTGGGGACCCAAGGACCAGTAATCTTGATCTATGTCAGATAATTGGTTAGGGTTTTTTTGGACTACGGGATATATTGGTGGACTCATGTTTCATTCAGCAGCAAGCCCATATTCCAACCATTGTAGACACTTTTGTGGAATGACCCGGACCAGCCCTTGATTGTGTCAAGACATGATCTACCCATTATGGACACTTTTCTGGATTGATTTAAACCAGGACTAGAACTGATGGCCAGCAACCTTTGTCATTGCCAGGAACCTATAAAAGATGTTGATACCCAATTGTTTTTGGCACCTCCAGCATCTTCTGGGGGTCTTGAAAAGGAGAGCAGTTTGATACACTGTCTGTTTTGTTATCGCTACATCGGATGTGAGTCCTTTATAACTTGTACATATTTAGGCTCTCCTTGTTTATTTCAGCCTTATCTCATGTCAGACAAACACGACTTTGGCATTTGTCAATTGTCAGGCTTATGTTTATGGTTCTGTTTTTTGTTGGATTTTAATCATAGCTCAGTCTTGAATTGACAATAAACATTTTTAACTTCTCTGTTCTTAGGCTTGTGCAAGAAAAGACCCACAAAATGTCTTTTTCCTCCGCATTTCATTTCCCAGATGATGTCAAATGATGGTGGCCAACAACGGCACAAGGCTGGGTACACCGAGGAACATGATGAAATGAATTGGTGGCCCTGTCAGTTACCTAACGTCCAACATCCTTTAATTGAAAAATTGAAGGAGATGGGCAAAAAATGTGCTGTCAGTTCAGATGCAGCCATTGCTTGGCATTCTGACACATTCAGTTCCCAAATTATATGCGCTTATTATTAATATTATTATTTATATAGCGTCAAAAGGTTTGCTCAGCGCTGTACATTAGCGAGGGGGACAGAACATGAGACAATACAGTAACAATACAATACACGAGGGGTTCGAGGGCTCTGCCCCTTGGAGCTTACAATCTAGGAGGGGGGGGGTAGAGGTACAGGAGGAAGTGGCTGTGGGGGATGGAGTGGTAGGAGGAGATCGGCTGTTAGGTGAGGGCGGGGTAGGCTTCCCTGAAGAGGTGGGTATTCAGGGTGCGCCTAAAGGTGAGGAGCGTAGGTGGCAGTCGGATGGATTGGGGTAGTGAGTTCCAGAGCATGGGGGAAGACCTGGAGAAGTCCTGCAGTCGGGCGTGGGAGGAGGAGACCAGGGAGCTAGAAAGTAGGAGGTCTTGTGAGGAGCGGAGTGACCGTGTTGGGTGGTATTTGGGTATCAGGTTGGTGATGTAGTTCGGGGCAGTATTATGAATAGCTTTGTACGTCAGTGTTAGTAGTTATTATGATGACCAACAATAGCACTAGGCTGGGTACACTGAGGAACCGGATGAATTCCACAATGGGGGGGGAGTCCTGTCAGCTTCTTAAAGCCCAGCATCCTTTCATTGAAACATTGAAGGATCTGGGTGGAAACTTGTTGGTAGAACGGATGCAGCCACTGTTTGGGTATTCAGGTGGCTGTGGTTGTCAGAATACGATAGCCTCACCTGGGGACTCTGCGCTGTATAGCCTGGATGGGGAAATCTGTTATATTCTGTGTGTAGCACCCTCCTAGTTAGTTAGGGGGAGCTATCCGATTATTTTTTAGTCAGAAGGGCTGAGTAGCAGCCTGGGAAATAGTCATCTGAGTCACATTTGGGTCAGGGATGAGAGGCTCTGCAGATCAGTTCCTTGATACCTCCCCTTGCTCTAGAATCTTGGAGAAGATTCTAAAATCAGTAGGTGGGTATGAGGAGGGGCTGGTCTGCATTCTCAGGGGACTCTGGTTAATCCCCAGGAAGGAGGCTTAGCATGGGACCAGAGCAGCCCTAAAGTATGACTGAGCGTGCTCAGCAGCAGGAGAGTTCAGGTGGAAGATGTGAGTAAGCTGAGGTGAGGGCCTGGGAGGGGGCCCAGTGGGAAGGGGCCAGGAAGCTGGAAAGGAGGATCACTCAGCCTCACCAGCCCCTAGAGCTAAGACCACTTGTAGAGTCAGGAAAGGAGCCAGCCCAGCAGAAGTCCTGAAGGCAGCTACCTACCTAAATCTACTCGCAGGACTGAGACTGAATGAGCAGTCCTACACCCCCCGGCCAGTTAAAGTGTTACTAAACCCACAACAGTACAATCAGTCTGCAGATGCAGTAAAACGTGCTTGTTATACTCACTGTGGAACTTAAACGGTTAATCCTCTGCATTGTGTAAAATCCGGTCTTCTTTGATCTTCCCCTTCTTCTACTGTCCCCCCTTATCTCCTGATAAGACACTCTGCACATGCTCAGTTTGGTGTGTATTGATAGAGAGGTTTTTATTCTTGGGAGAGTGCATGTGATCAGCGCACGGCCAATTAGCACTGTCCAGACAGAGGTCAGGGATTCTGCATCTTCCTAGAGCAGAATGAAAACTCCTCCTACATGCTTTAACTGGTGCTCTGCTGGACACTGATAGAAGTCACAAGACTGCTCTATACTGCTGATGAAAAAAGGGATTTTGCAGTTTATATTTACTAAAATAATTGCATTTCCATGTTCTGTTTACTGTGGGAGACTAGATATAGTGAATGCGGGGTCCGGGGAGAGCAGATATAGTGAATGCGGGGTCCGGGGAGAGCGGATATAGTGAATGGGGGGTCCGGGGAGAGCGGATATAGTGAATGCAGGGTCCGGGGAGAGCGGATATAGCAAATGCGGGGTCCAGAGAGAGCGGATATAGTGAATGCGGGGTCCGGGGAGAGCGGACATAGTGAATGCGGGGTCCGGGGAGAGCGGATATAGTGAATGCGGGGTCCGGGGGGAGCGGATATAGTGAATGCAGGGTCCAGGGAGAGCGGATATAGTGAATGCAGGGTCCGGGGAGAGCGGATATAGCGAATGCGTGGTCCGGGGAGAGCGGATATAGTGAATGCGGGGTCCGGGGAGAGCGGATATAGCGAATGCGGGGTCCGGGGAGAGCGGATATAGCGAATGCGGGGTCCGGGGAGAGCGGATATAGTGAATGCGGGGTCCGGGGAGAGGGGATATAGTGAATGCGGGGTCCGGGGAGAGAGCGGATGTAGTGAATTCAGGGTCCAGGGAGAGCGGATATAGTGAATGCAGGGTCCAGGGAGAGCGGATATAGTGAATGCGGGGTCCGGGGAGAGAGCGGATGTAGTGAATGCGGGGTCCAGGGAGAGCGGGTATAGTGAATGCGGGGTCCGGGGAGAGCGGATATAGGGAATGCGGGGTCCGGGGAGAGCGGATATAGGGAATGCGGGGTCCGGGGAGAGCGGATATAGAGAATGCGGGGTCCGGGGAGATCAGATATAGTGAATGCGGGGTCCGGGGAGAGCGGATATAGTGAATGCGGGGTCCGGGGAGAGCGGATATAGTGAATGCGGGGTCCGGGGAGAGAGGATATAGTGAATGCGGGGTCCGGGGAGAGCGGATATAGTGAATGCGGGGTCCGGGGAGAGCGGATGTAGTAAATGCAGGGTCCGGGGAGAGCGGATATAGTGAATGCGGGGTCCGGGGAGAGAGGATATAGTGAATGTGGGGTCCGGGGAGAGCGGATATAGTGAATGCGGGGTCCGGGGAGAGCGGATATAGTGAATGCGGGGTCCAGGGAGAGGGGATATAGTGAATGCGGGGTCCGGGGAGAGCGGATATAGTGAATGCGGGGTCCGGGGAGAGGGGATATAGTGAATGCAGGGTCCGGGGAGAGCGGATATAGTGAATGCGGGGTCCGGGGAGAGGGGATATAGTGAATGCAGGGTCCGGGGAGAGCGGATATAGTGAATGCGGGGTCCGGGGAGAGCGGATATAGTGAATGCGGGGTCCGGGGAGAGCGGATATAGTGAATGCGGGGTCCGGGGAGAGCGGATATAGTGAATGCGGGGTCCGGGGAGAGCGGATATAGTGAATGGAGGGTCCGGGGAGAGCGGATATAGTGAATGCGGGGTCCGGGGAGAGCGGATATAGTGAATGCGGGGTCCGGGGAGAGCGGATATAGTGAATGCGGGGTCCGGGGAGAGCGGATATAGCGAATGCGGGGTCCAGGGTGAGAGCGGATATAGTGAATGCGGGGTCCGGGGAGAGCGGATATAGTGCATGCGGGGTCCGGGGAGAGCGGATATAGTAAATGCGGGGTCCGGGGAGAGCGGATATAGTGAATGCGGGGTCCGGGGAGAGCGGATATAGTGAATGCGGGGTCCGGGGAGAGCGGATATAGTGAATGAGGGGTCCGGGGAGAGCGGATATAGTGAATGCGGGGTCCGGGGAGAGCGGATATAGTGAATGCGGGGTCCGAGGAGAGCGGATATAGTGAATGCGGGGTCCGGGGAGAGCGGATATAGTGAATGCGGGGTCCGGGGAGAGCGGATATAGTGAATGGAGGGTCCGGGGAGAGTGGATATAGTGATTGCGGGGTCCGGGGAGAGCGGATATAGTGAATGCGGGGTCCGGGGAGAGCGCATATAGTGAATGCGGGGTCCGGGGAGAGCGGATATAGCGAATGCGGGGTCCAGGGTGAGAGCGGATATAGTGAATGCGGGGTCCGGGGAGAGCGGATATAGTGAATGCGGGGTCCGGGGAGAGCAGATATAGTGAATGTGGGGTCCGGGGAGAGCGGATATAGTGAATGCGGGGTACGGGGAGATAGGATATAGTGCATGCGGGGTCCGGGGAGAGCGGATATAGTGAATGCGGGGTACGGGGAGATAGGATATAGTGCATGTGGGGTCCGGGGAGAGCGGATATAGTGAATGCGGGGTCCGGGGAGAGCGGATATAGTGAATGCGGGGTCCGGGGAGAGCGGATATAGTGAATGCGGGGTCCGGGGAGAGCGGATATAGTAAATGCGGGGTCCGGGGAGAGCGGATATAGCAAATGCGGGGTCCAGGGTGAGAGCGGATATAGTGAATGCGGGGTCCGGGGAGATCGGATATAGTGAATGCCGGGTCCGGGGAGAGCAGATATAGCAAATGCGGGGTCCGGGGAGAGCGGATATAGTGAATGCCGGGTCCGGGGAGAGCAGATATAGCAAATGCGGGGTCCAGGGTGAGAGCGGATATAGTAAATGCCGGGTCCGGGGTTTATTAACACTTTAAAGGAAAAAGAGCACTCTGGTGGGGAACCTGATTAGCTTCTTTCCCGGGGCTGTTTCAATTAAAGTGGCAGGCACTGGATTCCCTTGCCCAGGGATTCCCTCAGGCAGCTGGATAGGAAGAGGATTCTCTGGGGTCTGAAGTGGTACACCAGGAGAGGCTGGAGAGCTCTCCAAGAGTTTAAAGGCATGTTCATAGTTCCCAAGGAGTCTGTCCTTGGCATGCAGTTCCATTGGGCATCCCATACACTCCCTACCCCATCCAAGTTCAACCCCCTGTAATAAAACATAAAACCAAGCTCAAGGACTGTTTACTGACTCTAAATGCAAGTCTGAGGAAATGTGTGTCGCCTGGTTGTGCAGGACTATAGGGGGACCCAAGTCTTCAGTAAATCCCACGGGGGTAGTGCTACATGTGTGTACCCAGCTTTATCCTAGTCCAGACTGAGAGGACTAATATGACACTTGGTAGACTTGACCTAAAGGTAGTGAGATCTGGAAACGTCACTGATATGGGGTAGCACTGTTACAGTGAGTCCAGTCCAAACAGGAACTATGTTTGAGGGCAGATTGGCCGACTTTTATCCAAAAATGATGGATAATACAAACAAAAATTCTTTCTCTCACAAGGGGTTATCAATGTTGCATCAGTAAAACAAAAATTATTCAGCCTCCTGGCTAACACAACTATCATCTCTGAGTTGGCTTCTGGCTAGACTCACCACTAGGGTTGCCACCTCATCCCTTTAAAACCGAACACAGGTTCTGAGGCAAATTTAATTACCACCTTAATCAGCCACAGAACCTGTGTAAATAATATGTGTTCGGTTTTAAAGGGATGAGGCGGCAACCCTACTCACCACGCAGTTTCCTTTAATTTTACAGCAGACTCCCCATCTCATGGAACCCAGGCTCTGAGCCTCTCCTACAGATTCCTTGGCTCTCTTACTTGCAGCTCCATTGTACACAGGCCCAGACCCTGAACTCTGATAGGAGCCCACCTGACTCCTATGCTGAGACCTCCTGTCTGCAGGTTGGAGAGCCCTGAACCACTGCTATGCCCTTGATTATAACAGGTGTGTCCAGCTGCAAACTGAGCCTGCAGGTCCCCGGTAAGACCTGGACACAGGGGTAAGGGCTTCTTCCCCTCCCAAAACCCTTGGACTCCAAACCCTGGAGAAAGCTACAAGATCAACCTTCTCCTCTCGGAAATGACATTCTGGAGCCCCTCAAACTGTATCTTTGAGAATCCTGTGTGCCTTTTGCCTGCACGGCCACAGTTGATAAGGAGGATTTATGGCCATCATATGTTGTCCAACCAGTCAATTTTTTTCCGAAAAAAATGAGCAATTCGAGTGGGTTTAACATAATTGCTTGATTGCTGTTTGATAACCACCTTGCACCTCAGCATGGAAGATTTTTTTACTGGTTAATAGAGAAGGAGTCCTTTGGACAGCTCACCGGTTTGGTATTCCCTTCAGAAACCAGCTCAGGTACCCTGTCATAATGACACAGTGCAACCAAACATGGAGTGACCATCCACCGGCCCATTCATTTAGTGACAACCTCCAATGATGGACAAGGGGACCATGCTGGTTGAAAGCAATCATGGGAAAGGGCTCTTCACTTCCTTTCTGGATAGAAGGGTGGACTGGAAATGGGCAAGTGTGTCTGATATAAGACATCCACCACTGGAATCAGACCTAAGAAACAGGTTGAAGGTACAGATTCACTGAGTTGGGTCAGCCAAATATCATTTTAGAATCTTCATTTCCAGTGTTGCTTTCTTCAAATGCTTGCAATTCACCGTAAAATGGTCAGGTATACAATTACCCAATGCAAATAAAGAAACACCTTCGCTTTGTTCTTTTACCCAAGTTATATTCATGGTACCAGCAATCCTGAGAAAGCATGTGACCTTCTCCCATTGACAGTGCAGGGTCTGGCACACAATCCCTAGGCCTCAGCACTGTGATACATACAACATTAGAAGGATGACAGCACTGCAAAGCTTGGGTGGGTCCAGTAAAAATGTTATTATTCATGAAATCAGAAATAACAAATTGCGGGAGCTCAGAACTCCCTCTTCATCAGAGCTTGTGTGCTGGCTGTGAATTTATATTTGTTCTAGGCAGAATTTGCAAAATTAAACGGATAGCATGAGAATCGGGATGCCAAAATGGAGACCCTAGTATCATTCTGTGTATTTCATTTTGCAATTGCTGTTTGGTACAAATTAGACTCCCTGCCAGAATATGGGACCTGATGAAAGGGGAGTTTTTAGACCCGAAATTCCTTGGCTTTCTTTGTGTTGTGAAAAGGAAAATTCTTACTGGATGTTATCAAGCTTTGTGATGCTCTCATCCATCTAATATTCTTAAAACTTCTCCCGGGACTCTTTGGGGTACCTTGGTTGGCAAAGAGTTGCCTCTAAAAGGTTAGATCCTGATTATCATCCAACTTGTGGTCCAACACTTCGCCAACACATATGTCAGGACCCGGGTCTGAATATGTGACCTCTGCTGTGTTTGCCAGTATCTCTCTTTGCTTTGCCATCACAGAGGCTGGACAGCTCCTTGGACAATTCCTTGAACCTTGTTTCTTGTGAACCTTGAACTCTTCACTCCTCCCATGAACTTCCTATTTAAGGCATACCTTTGCACTTCCTGTTTGCCAGATTGTTGTGCTCTCTCCAGCCAATATCGGGCTCTTGTCACTCCTGCTGCTGTCTGCATCTGCACCAGGGGTGGACTGACAACTCATGGGGCCCCCGGGCAATAGGGGATCATGGGGCCCCTGTGTCCTTGCCCACACTCAAAGCACACCCAAAAAAGCCTATAAAAGGTACCAGGGGCATTTCAGGGGGCCCCCTACTGATCCGGGGCCCTTGGGCAGTGCCTGGGTACTCGAATAGTCAGTCCACCCCTGATCTGCACTACTTGTTGCCAACCTTTGGCTTGTTCGTCGATTACGTTCTGCTTGGTCCCAACCTGCTATTTCTGCTACTGAACCCCGGTTTGCTCACCTCTTGGTGGGGCAATCCTGAGGACAGTGACCTGCTACTAACACACAGCAAAACCCATCTCCACCATCAGGAGCTCTGGTGAACACAAATTAGTGTTTAAACTCGGCACCTCAGGTGAGCCCATGTCATGCACCAGGGTGACCTACTGCTGCAATTATGCAGCTGGTTGATGGGTGCCTCTATGTTGCCATAGCTACTGACCTCCTAGCCTGATCCCTTGACCATGACAAGATACCTACCACCAAGCAATGTGACATGACAGAGGAGATGATGGGATGTCAGGTGCAAGACCCAAGTAGTTCTCATCTGGGACTACTTAATTGCAGATCTTGGAATCCCTTGCCCAGAGATACCCTCAGGACAGCCAAGTGAAAGAAGGATTCATCTGGGGTCTGAGAAGGTGCACCAAAGGGGACATCGGTGCTCCTTAAAGAGACAGTTGCTACTTTTTAGTCCACATTTTTGTACAGTGCAGTGTTTGCTGAGACTTTTTTCCTCAGTTTGTACATTTCATTGGGCATCCCATACACCCCTGGACCCCATCCAAGCTAACCCATAATAAAAACAACAAAAACAATCTCAAGGACTGTTTTACTGACTCTGTGTGTGAAAATGTGAAAAATGTGTGTTGCTTGGCTGTGCAGAGCTTAGGGGGACCTAACAAATTCAGCGGCCCTTAAGAGGGTGAGCACTACACCTAAAACACCTCCCACCCCCCTTCTAACTCCTATACTAACTATCCTATAAAGCAAAGATCCTTTATCTATCTAATGCTTATCTATTCTCAGGGCGCTCCAGTCTGGTCACATGATAGGCTCCCATCGGCAAGCTTCAGTATAGAGGAGGGGCAGCCAACAGTGGATGCCCCATAGTACGCTTATTGATGACAACACCGCTCAGGCTCTGCAGTTGTTGTCGGCGATCTCTCCTATTCACTAAAGCCAGTGCTGGAGAGATCATGTGACAGGACCAGAGCACCCCGAGGATAGGTGAGGATGAGCATCCTCCTTCTACATGGTAGTTGGTATAGGCGTTAAAAGGGGGTGGGGGCAGAATTCAGCTTAGTTAGTTCTAGACTAGAATTCAGTTTAATTTATCTCTATAGAACTGTACACGGGAAGGAGAACTGCATGGACAAGGAGACAGAAAGCGAGATATTCGAGTCAACTGATGAACTACTGTCTCAGCAAAGAAAAAAAAATCTGGGACTGAGACACTACCCCAGTAGGGGCCGCTCTAGATACAAACGTTTCATCCCAAGACCATGTAGGGCAGCCAGGCACATAGCAGCAGTCCATCCACTCTGGCTCAATAAACAGTCTCTGGAATTATCTATTTGGTAGTAGAACTTGAGAGAGGGAATCCGGGGTGGTGTAGGACACTCGAAAACAAGATATATTGCTAGCAGAGGACAGATCTCCCTTAGCTCTAGTGTGCGTGCACCTAAATAGTCCACGGTCATGGCTGATGATCATGAAGCGGAATAGATATAAAGACAGGCTTGAGTAGAACACAGTTCATAGTTGGGGACCATGAACCAGAAAAAGTATAAAGGAGGACTTGAGTGGATGAGGACCATGAAGCACATTAAAAGAGAAGTATGGACTTATTTTTTTTCCCCAATTATACTTACCTAGGTGGATGCAGTATTGGTCTGCTACTGTATCTGTCCCCCGCCAGCTCTAAGTTTGAGAACTCAGCGAGTGGAGTCTCCATTCATAATGGAGAAGAGCTTTGACTGTACTTCTCCATTATGAATACTTGAGGCAGACTTGAGAAAAATACAGTTCATGGCTGGGGACCACGAGGCAAAAGAAGTATAAAAGCACACTTGAGTGGCTGGGGACCATGAAGCAGAAGTACAAAGATGGACTTGAGTAGAACACAATCCATGGCTGGGAACCATGAAGCAGAAGAAGTATAAAGACGGATATGAGTGGCTGGAGACCATGAAGCAGAAGTATAAAGATGGACTTGAGTGGCTGGGGACCATGAAGCAGAAGTATAAAGAAAGACTTGAGTAGAACACAATCCGTGGCTGGGGACCATGAAGCAAAAGGAGTATAAAGCTGGACTTGAGTAGAACACAATCCATGGCTGGGGACCAAAAAGCAGAAGAAGTAGAAGTATATAAGACTTGAGTGGCTGGGGACCGTGAAGCAAAAGGAGTATAAAGCTGGACTTGAGTGGCTGGGGACCATGAAGCAGAAGTATAAAGACATACTTGAGTAGAACACAATCCATGACTGGGGACCATGAAGCAGAAGTATATAGATGGACTTGAGTAGAACACAATCCATGACTGGGGACCATGAAGCAGAAGTATATAGATGGACTTGAGTAGAACACAATCCATGGCTGGGGACCATGAAGTAGAATAAGCAAAGGGGGACTTGAGTAGAATACAGTTCATGGCTGAGGTCTATGAATCAGCCTTAGCACAGATAAAGAGGCTCTACTCACAAGTTCCTGGCCATAGTCCATCCAGAGGTTTAGCCTCTAGCAATGTAGTCAAGTCTCTAGTCCAGAAAAGGGGGTCCAGAGATAAGCAGCCCCCCTTCTTCTCAGCATCCAGATCCATCCCCACAGGAGGAAAAAAGATCATTCTCTTCAGCTCCAGACCAGGGCCAGACTGACAACTCATGGGGCCCCCGGGCAATAGGGGATCATGGGTCCCCTGTGTCCTTGCCCAAACTCAAAAAAGCCTATGAAAAAGGTACCAGGGGCATCTCATGGGGCCCCCTACTGACCCCGGGCCCTCGGGCAGTGCCCGAGTTTCCAAATGGTCAGTCCGCCCCTGCTCCAGACTATTTAACAGCAACCCAGCCACCGTCTGGGCACACCTCCCCAAGGATTGGCTAGGCCCTGCTCAGTATTCAGGCTTGTCTTTGAATTCTTCCTCCCTAGGCTTCTTCTAGAGGCAGAGAGAAGCAATCCAACTCCCGGCCTGTGAAACCCGGAGCAGACCAAACCAAACAATTCCTGCTCCCGTAATTACAACAAAAGCCAAAAACGAAACTTGCCTAACAGTCTACCAAGATAATAAAGTGACATCGAGGAAGACTATCAACAAATCGAGCTGCAAATAGGAAGAAAACGATGGCAAGTTCTTTCCTGCAAGGCAACCTCAAGCAGCGAACTGAGACAGTTTTGTAGAGATCTGAGACAGATTTACCATTTTCACCAAGACACACAGTGAGGTCATAGTAAATCTGTCTCCTGCTTCAGCTTCACATTCATAAATCTCCTCCACCCTCAAATCATGCAGCAACAGCGACATCTAGTGGCCATGTTCAGTTACACCCTACAGTGGTGCAGCAACAGCGACATCTAGTGGCCATATTCAGTTACACCCTACAGTCCAGTCGTGCAGCAACAGCGACATCTAGTGGCCATGTTCAGTTACACCCTACAGTAGTGCAGCAACAGCGACATCTAGTGGCCATGTTCAGTTACACCCTACAGTCCTGCAGCAACAGCAACATCTAGTGCTCGGGTTCAGTTACACCGCACTGTCGTGCAGCAACAGCTACATCTACTGGTCATGTTCAGTTACACCCTACAGTCGTGCAGCAACAGCGGCATCTAGCGGCCATGTTTAGCTACACCCTACAGTCGTGCAGCAACAGCGACATCTAGCGGCCATGTTCAGTTACACCCTACAGTCGTGCAGCAACAGTGACATCTAGGGGCCATGTTCAGTTACACCCTACAGTCGTGCAGCAACAGCGACATCTAGTGGCCATGTTCAGTTACACCCTACAGTTGTGCAGCAACAGCGACATCTAGCGGTCATGTTCAGTTACACCCTACAGTCGTGCAGCAACAGCGACATCTAGCGGCCATGTTCAGTTACACCCTACAGTCGTGCAGCAACAGAGACATCTAGCGGCCATGTTCAGTTACACCCTACAGTCGTGCAGCAACAGCGACATCTAGCGGTCATGTTCAGTTACACCCTACAGTTGTGCAGCAACAGCGACATCTAGTGGCCATGTTCAGTTACACAGGTTATAAAAGGAGTTTAAAAAAACCCGGTACATTGTATCCTCAGAACCCTAATAAAAGCCCCAAAAACTTCTATAAAAGTGCGCCAATGTCTATCCTGAACTCAAAGACAATTTCATACTCATAATTTCATAATTTCAATTTCATACTAACCGCCAAAGCCAAAGGCGACTACTCTCTCCTCCTCCTCCTAGACCTCTCTGCGGCTTTTGACACAGTCGACCACCCCCTCCTCCTTAATAAACTACTCTCCCTTGGCATCAGAGACACCGCTCTCTCTTGGTTCTCGTCCTATCTATCCCAACGCTCCTTCAGCGTTTCCTACAACGGCGCCACCTCCTCTTCCCTCCCCCTCTCTGTTGGGGTCCCCCAGGGCTCTGTCCTTGGACCCCTTCTCTTCTCCATCTACACCTCCTCCCTTGGCAAACTCATACACTCCCACGGCTTCAACTACCACCTCTATGCTGATGATACTCAAATCTACCTATCCACCCCTCACCTCACCCCCACATTCTCCGCCCGCATCACTCACCTCCTAAACGACATTTCTGACTGGATGTCGCTCCATTTCCTCAAACTCAACCTCTCCAAAACCGAGCTTCTCGTCTTTCCCCCTTCCCGTGCCCCCCCCCCCCCATCCTTTCCATCACTACCAACAACACCACCATCAATCCCGCCCAGCAAGCCAAGGTCCTTGGCGTCATTCTGGACTCAAACCTTTCCTTCCAACCTCACATCAAATCTCTCACAAACACATGCAGGCTCCACCTTCGCAACATCGCCAAAATACGCTCCTTCCTCACCCCAGACACCACTAAACTACTCGTTCACTCCCTGATCATCTCACGCCTTGACTACTGCAACTCCCTCCTCATCGGCCTACCCCAGTGCAAACTCTCCCCGCTTCAGACCATCCTGAACTCAGCTGCCAGACTCATCCACCTCACCACCCGCTCCACCTCTGCCACCCCCCTCTGCCTCTCCCTCCACTGGCTCCCCATTGCCCAACGCATTAAATTCAAATTGCTCACCCTGACCTATAAGGCCATTCACAACACTGCCCCTAACTACCTCACTGACCTGATTCCCAAGTACCACCCTACCCGTACCCTTCGCTCTTCACAGGACCTCCTTCTATCTTGCTCCCTGGTCTCCTCCTCCCACGCACGACTGCAAGACTTCTCCAGGTCCTCCCCCATCCTCTGGAACTCACTACCCCAATCCATCAGACTGTCACCTTCCCTCCTCACCTTCAGGCGCTCCCTGAAAACCCACCTCTTCAGGGAAGCCTACCCCACCCTCACCTAACAGCCGCTGCCCTTCCCTCCTCCTACCACTCCATCCCCCACAGCCATTTCCTCCTGTACCTCTACCCCCTCCCTCCTAGATTGTAAGCTCGAAAGAGTAGGGCCCTCTTACCCCTTGTGTGCTGTTTGATGTTACTGTACTGTTTCATGTATTGTCCCCCCCCCCTCTATTGTACAGCGCTGAGCAAACCCTTTGGCGCTATATAAACTCGATAAATAAATAAATAAATACTCCTTGGATGAACAATTTCCGGAGGTATTTCTAATGCCTGTTATTATCCAGTAATATCTGACGTGTCTAGAAACACGCCCCGCCCCCCTTAGAAGCAAACCACAACGTTTATTAGAATCAGCATTTCCATTAACAACACCCCCACTTCGAGGTTCCATCTCCTCTGAGCCACGCCGCTGTGCTGCCTATTTAGCACATTTTTGGAGCGGCATCGTTCGATGGAATGGACCGACTTCAGCTCCAAAAATGCCCTCGGGGCTCATTTACACTTCAGTGTTAGCACACATTAATGAGCCCCCCGCTTCAACATGCTTTATTGATGTGTTTCATGGTGCTGGGATGCTTTTTGTAAGATTTAATGGAGCTCGGCAATGCTCTGTGTATGTGTTGATTTTTAAAGGGACCCAGTAAACCCCAGGTTTCCTGATTCCCTACTCAGTAGTAACCCTCAGCTCTGCGGATCCCCTGCTCAGTAGTACCCTCAGCTTTCCTGATTCCCTACTCAGTAGTAACCCCCAGCTCTGCGGATCCCCTGCTCAGTAGTATCCCCCAGCTCTAGTGATACCTGCTCAGTAGTAACCCCCAGCTCTGTGGATTCCCTACTCAGTAGTACCCTCAGCTCTCCTGATTCCCTTCTCAGTAGTACCCTCAGCTCTCCTGATTCCCTTCTCAGTAGTACCCTCAGCTCTCCTGATTCTCTACTCAGTAGTACCCCCCAGCTCTTCTGATTCCCTACTCAGTAGTAACCCCCAGCTCTCCTGATTCCCTACTCAGTAGTAACCCTCAGCTCTCCTGATTCCCTACTCAGTAGTAACCCCCAGCTCTCCTGATTCCCCTTCTCAGTAGTAACCCCCAGCTCTCCTGATTCCCCTGCTCAGTAGTAACCTCCAGCTCTGCAGATCTCCTTCTCAGTAGTAACCCCCAGCTCTCTTGATTCCCCACTCAGTAGTAACCCCCAGCTCTGTGAATCCCCTACTCAGTAGTAACCCCCAGCTCTCTTGATTCCCCACTCAGTAGTAACCCCCAGGTCTGCGGATCCCCTGCTCAGTAGTAACCCCCAGGTCTGCAGATCCCCTGCTCAGTAGTAACTCCCAGGTCTGCAGATTCCCTTCTCAGTAGTAACCCCCAGCCTTGCTGATCCCCTGGTCAGTAGTAACCCCCAGGTCTGCGGATCCCCACTCAGTAGTAACCCCCAGGTATGTGGATCCCCTGCTCAGTAGTAACCCCCAGCTCTGCGGATCTCCTGCTCAGTAGTAACACCCAGCTCTCCCGATTCCCCGCTCAGTAGTAACCCCCAGCTCTGCTGATCCCCTTCTCAGTAGTAACCCCCAGCTCTGCTGACCCCCTTCTCAGTAGTAACCCCCAGCTCTGCTGATCGCCTTCTCAGTAGTAACTCCCAGCTCTCCTGATTCCCTGCTCAGTAGTAACCCCCCCTGCTGATCCTCTAGTCTGCTAAACCTCCTCTCTTTCCGGTCCCCGCTCACCTTCTGCTATAGTGTTCCCATGTTGCACATGACATGTGCTGTCTACTAGTTGCTCTGTTCCAGTCCAGATCCCGCTCACCTTCCTGCTGCTCCTCAGTGCACACTAGATGTGATGTCTGCACCGGACACTCCCAGAATATATACACATGAACCAGAAGTGACTGCTGATGGAGTCTTTCCAGTTCGCTTGTTGGTTTCCCAGTGCATCCTGGGATATCTCATACCTCCAAAACAACTCTGAATAAAAGCCCCTCAAATGCTGCCAGTGCTGCTAGCAAGCTTTGTCGTAGACTTCTATGGAGGCTTTGGAGATGCTTTGAAGCACCAAGAAAGTGACATGAGGTGTAATTTTCAAAGCAAAGCAAACACAACACGTGAACAGGTAGGGGCAGAGGAATCTACTGGTGGCCTTTTAAAAAAGTGATACATGTCCCAGCGGAGGAACACATTCTGGCAGATCCACTCAGCTGCACTTAAATAGACAGCGATAGGCTTGAACACAGAGGTATTCAAACAGGCTATGAAGCACTGGAGAGCCCCAGGAATAGATCTCCTAGCCTTTCTAAGAACATGAAGTGCAGCAGCTTGGTACAAATTCCCAGAAGCACTAGGAGTGGATGACCTCCCTAGCACTGGATATTCTCCATAGGGTATGTCTTTCGCCAGCATCCTTGATATCAAAATGGATGGAGAAAGTGGCTCAATTTTTGGGAGTAGTAATAGCCTCAGCCTAGGGCCACCACTGAAATTCCTAGCGAGGCCAAACCTTCTGAGCCAAGGACTCTTTCTTTAGCCATCACAGGATCAGCTCAACCTGATGGAGCGGCAGCAGCTCTCAAGGTGTTTTCTACTTCCAAAGCCTAACGGTGTGCATCAATGGCAACTACAAATATCGGATCACCAAATAGGCTTTTATGTGCCTCAGAAACAGGAAAGGTCTGCTGGCTTCATCAAAAACAATATCCTTTTGACTAGGGAGTCATATAAGATCAAAGGCTTTTCCTGCATCAGAAGGCCAGACACACTTAACAAGGGTGATGGCAGCATCATGGGATCCAGGATCTCAGCTGAGACCATCTGCAGGCCTGCAACATGGTCCTCAAGAAGGGGAACCTTCATTAACCACAACAGAACAGTTCCAGCTGCTCCTGTATCATTGGAATTCGGGGGAAGCATCATTTATTCTAGCATGTCCAATGTTTAATACATTGAGAATTAGAAGTAACCCCTCTACTGCGTGATGATAAAATTCCATGAAGCGCATAGAAAATTGAAAATTGTAAGACTGTCTTCCCATAATTTTCCTTTCCCGATGTATCTTCATGGCATCACACTCCCATGTCATGGCTGGTTGATTTCCCTCAGAATGACCAATGGACGTAGTTGGGGCAAATGTATACGTAAAAGGTCCTATGGGGTTAAGAGATGGAGAATTAACCCATTGTGTGCTGCAATAGAAAGGGAAATGACAGAAATGTGAGTATACCATTTTCCATTATAATAATATACGAGATACAAAAAATTATTATGCTCAGGGTTGGGTTTTAATTTCTTTGACTTCTTATTAGAGTTGAGCTTTATTTAGAACATGTCGGCATGTATTACCAAAACTCTTCAAAGTACACTTGTTTATACTGTCCTCCATCAGATCTAAAGGTCAAGAAGCTGTGGAGGAAAGAAGGATCTACAAAAGTCAGACTGTCCATCCAAAAGAGAGATGATAATATACAATACTACCAAAAGTATCAGGCGGCCGGCCTTTCCACACACATGACCTTTAATGGCCTCCCAGTCTTAGTCCGTAGGGTTCAATATTGAGTTGGCCCCGCCCTTTCCACGCACATGACCTTTAATGGCCTCCCAGTCTTAGTCCGTAGGGTTCAATATTGAGTTGGCCCCGCCCTTTCCACGCACATGACCTTTAATGGCCTCCCAGTCTTAGTCCGTAGGGTTCAATATTGAGTTGGCTCCGCCCTTTGCAGCTATAACAGCCTCAATTCTTCTGGGAAGGCCGTCCACAAGGTTTAGGAGCAATCTTAGATCATAAAAGATATGTTTGTCAACTCCATCACTTATCATGTGCCTCATGTGTGTAGTGCTTCTCCTGCAGGATCAGCTAGAAAGTAGGAACCTCTGTTCATACCCTGACACGGCTAAAGGTTGCAACCCTTCTGATACCTCAGGTTACACCACCTTAGACAACATAGAAGAGTAATTTCACCGTAAACTAAGGTCACCCTGAAAGCAGACTACAGGCCTTGCCCTAGATAACTGTATAAACACTATATTGCCAAAAGTATTGGGCCGCCAGCCTTTCCACACACATGCAAACTAAAAAGTCCCAGCGCCAATCAAAGAAAGTATACAATTATGCAGCTGTGCACCAGTGAAAACCACCAATAATGAATAACACAAAAAACAGCACAAAAATTAAATAAAAAATATCACAAATAAATAAATGTCCGTGCAAAAATATAAATATATATATATATATATATATAATATTTCAAACATAAGTCCTTATTTTCCCAAAAGGATTTTCAAGACAATGTTCCAAAATGTACTTCCACCTAATCACCAGGTGACAAATAATATTGACCGCACTCACCAGATGGAGGTGAGTAATAAGCCTCATAGGATATAAGGGATCCTATAGCCCCTCAGGAGGAACTCAAATCTCCTTCCTCACCCTGCTTAGATACAGCAATCGACTCCACTCTACTTCTCCATGGAATCCTCAATAATGTGCAAGGAAAGAAAGGTTACATAGTGTAATCCTGCCACTCAATACCATATAAATCCATAGAATAAGGACACTCACATGTTTCATACAATAACAGGCCTTGTTTAACTAGTTGCCGACCGCAGATAGCCGAATGACGGCTTCACTGCGGCCGGCCAGTTCTGAGTGGACATCATATGACGGCCTCCCAGAACGCGCTCTCCTGCGCGCCCCAGGGGGCGCGCACCCGGCGATCTCCGTGATCGCTGTGTCCTACGGACACAGCTGATCACGTGATGTGGTAAAAGGCCAATCATAGCGGCCTTTTACCACGTGATCAGCGGTGTCCAATGACACGCTGATCAGAGGGAAATGCAAGTGCCGGTTCTCGGCTGCACTTTCCTCACGCTGTCAGATCGTGAGGAAAGTACTGCCGAGAACCGGCAGTTGTCAGAGCGGGGATCGGCACCGATCATCAGGGCACTGATGATCAGTGCCCTGATGATCGGTGCCAAGCAGTGCCACCCGCAAGTTCCGCCCACCTGTGCCCAGCAGTGCGCCCACTAGCTCCGCCCACCTGTGCCCAGCAGATCACCCACCTGTGCCCAGCAGTGCACCCACCTGTGCCCAGCAGTGCACCCACCTGTGCCACTCTGCAGTGTCACACACCTGTGCCCAGAAGTGCCACCTGCCTGTGCCCAGCAGTGCCACCCACCTGTACCCACCAACCAGTGCCCACCAGTGCCACCCACCTGTGCCCACCAGTGCCAACCACCTGTGCCCACCCACCAGTGCCCACCAGTGCCACCCACCAGTGCCCACCAGTGCCACCCACCTGTGCCCACCAGTGCCAACCACCTGTGCCCACCCACCAGTGCTGCCCACCAGTGCCATCCACCAGTGCAGCCCAGCAGTGCTGCCAGTCAGTGCCACCAGTCAGTGCCCAGGGGTTGTGCCAGTCAGTGCCGCCAGTCAGTGCCCAGCAGTGATGCCAGTCAGTGCCGTCTATCAGTACCCATCATCAGTGTCACCTATTAGTGCCGCCTATCAGTGCCAGCTATCAGTGCTGCATATTAGTGCCGCCTATCCGTGACACCTCATTAGTACTGCCTATCAGTGCCCTTTAGTGCTGCCTATCAGTGCCCATCAGTGCTGCCTATCAGTGCCCATCAGTGCTGCCTCATCAACGTACATCAGTGAAGGAGAAAAAATACCTGTTTGAAAAATTTTATAATAGAAACAAAGAAACGTTTGTTTTTTTTTTCAAATTTTTTGCACTTTTTTTTATTTATAGCGCAAAAAGTAAAGCGCCCAGCGGCGATTAAATACCACCAAAAGAAAGCTCTATTTGTGAGAAAAAAATGATCAAAATTTCATATGGGTACAATGTTGCATGACCGCGCAATTGTCAATCAAAGTGCGGCAGCGCTGAAAGCTGAAAATTGGCCTGGTAAGGAAGGGGGTAGAAGTGCCTGGTAGGCAAGTGGTTAATAGCCTCAAAGGCTTCAAAGGAACAAGTTTCCAAATTGTAAATATAGGGATCTCACGCTTTAAGGATCACTGTAGAGGATAACCAGCTTTCCACCTCTAAGATGGCCGCTTGAACCGCAAAAGTCGGCGTGCATTCCAAATACCAGAAGTGACGTAGGCCAAGATGACGGCGGACCGGAAGTGCGTCAATGCGTTTCGCCCCACCCACAGGGTGTTCTCAAGACCACACACATGGCCTTTAATGGCCCCCCAGTCTTAGTCCGTAGGGTTCAATATTGAGTTGGCCCCGCCCTTTCCCCCGCACATGACCTTTAATGGCCCCCCAGTCTTAGTCTGTAGGGTTCAATATTGAGTTGGCCCCGCCCTTTCAACACACATGACCTTTAATGGCCTCCCAGTCTTAGTCCGTAGGGTTCAATATTGAGTTGGCCCCGCCCTTTCCACACACATGACCTTTAATGGCCTCCCAGTCTTAGTCCGTAGGGTTCAATATTGAGTTGGCCCCGCCCTTTCCACACACATGACCTTTAATGCCTCCCAGTCTTAGTCCGTAGGGTTCAATATTGAGTTGGCCCCGCCCTTTGCAGCTATAACAGCTTCAACTCTTCTGGGAAGGCCGTCCACAAGGTTTAGGAGGGTGTCTATGGGAAGGTTGGACCATTCTTCCAGAAGCACATTTGTCAGGTCAGGCACTGATGTCGGGGGAGGAGGCCTGGCTCGCAGTCTCCGCTCTAATTCATCCCAAAGGTGTTCTATGGGGTTGAGGTCAGGACTCTGTGCAGGACAGTCAAGCTCCTCCACCCCAAACTGGCTCCTCCATGTCTTTATGGACCTTGCTTTGTGCACTGGTGGGCAGTCATGTTGGAACAGGAAGGGGCCATCCCCAAACTCCTCCCACAAAGTTGGGGGCATGAAATTGAAAATGTCACCTTAAGAGTTTCCTTCATTGGAACTAGGGGGCCAAGCCCAATCCCTGAAAAACACCCCCACACCATAATCCCTCCACCAAACTTTACACTTGGCACAATGCAGTCAGGCAAGTACCGTTCAGCTGTCAACTGCCAAACCCAGACACGTCCATCGGATTGCCAGACAGAGAAGCGTGATTGGTCACTCCAGAAAACATGTCTCCACTGCTCTAGAGTCCAGTGGCGACGTGCTTTACACCACGGCATCAGACGCTTTGCATTGCACTTGGTGATGGAAGGCTTGGATGCAGCTACTTGGCCATGGAAACCCATTCCATGAAGCTCTCTACGCACTGTTGTTGGGCTCATCTGAAGGTCACACCAAGTTTGGAGGTCTTTAGCTATTGACTCTGCAGACAGTTGGCGACTTCTGTGTACTGTGTGCTTCAGCATGCGCTGACCCCGCCCTGTCATGTGACGTGGCCTACCACTTGGTGGCTGAGTGGCTGTTGTTCCCAGTGGCTTCCACTTTGTTATAATCCCACTAACAGTTGAGCGTGGAATATTTAGTAGCCAGGAAATGTCACGGATGGACTTATTGCACAGGTGGCCACCTATCACGGGACCACGCTTGGAGTCACTGAGCTCCTGAGAGCGACCCATTCTTTCACCAATGTTTGTAGAAGCAGTCTGTATGCCTAGGGGTTTTATTGTATACCCCTGTGTCCATAGAGGGGATTGGAGCACCTGAATCACATGATTGGGAGGGCAGGACCAATACTTTTGGCAATATAGTGTGTCTGAGGGTTACATCTGGGGGTCTTAGTCTCGGCTATTATATTTTTGCAGCAACAGTGACATCCTGTGGTCATTACAGGGAATGAATGTTAACTCTCGCCAATATGAGTCTGAAACAGTATGGAGGGTGCCAGAGCTCCATCTGGTGTCAAAAAATGAGTACTACATTTAAAAGTAAAGTTTACAACCAGGGATGGCTAAAAACATTTTAAAAATCAAAATTATGGATTTTTCACTATTTAACTTTTTTTTACAAAGGATGAGTTGATATTAGGTGAAAAGGAGCAATGTTATGAGCTGTGAGCACCGTCCTCTTCAGTATTTGATTGTTATCGGGGCTTTTTTTCAACAGGAATGCAATTCTGGCCCCGGCATTCCCGGGAACTCTGAGGTGTTAGATCACGGGTGTCAAACTGGCAGCTGAGATCAGGTGACAGTGGAGATAAGGGGGTACCTGCAGGAGAGGTGCAAGGGCCACATGAAATGGCCTGGAGGGCCGTATTCGGCCCGCGGGTTCTGTGTTTGACACCCGTGATGTACAGTTGCAGGCCTGGTCTTTTCCCTGACCTTCTTGATCTGCATACTCATGACAGGGCATGGATGCTGCTTTGTAACCGTTATTTTGACATTACAATACATAGCAGCCAGGCAATCAGCATTTTTAGAAGGAGATCCGCAGCCTGCGCTTTTCTCTACTTTAAAATGTTCCTTTGTATTGTCTTCTAATCTCGGGTAGTAGGAATATTTTATAGAATACAGAATGACCAGTGAGCTGTCACTGCCAGGAATAGGAGCCGTTAATGAGTTATTATAGTGGACCAAAGGTAAATGGGATCCAAATATCAGCCATACAAGTCCATGGAGCCACAGAGAAATCCACAGAGGAGCTATTTGAAGGACGCACATTTACAGGGGATCACATGGACCATCCTCCGGACTCTTCCCAGGTCTGTCAACCCAAAGATCCACCATTACATGCAATTAGCCATTCTGAAGATTCAATGAAATAGATGTAAACTTCAATGGAATGACATTTCGGGGTTGATTTACTAAAACTGGAGAGTGCAAAATCTGGTGATCTGAGCTGTGGATGAGGGGTGCAGGGGGTCCAGAGCTGAGTGGTGAATGAGGTGTATAGGGGGTGCAGAGCTGAGTGGTGGATGAGGGGTGCAGGGGGTGCGGAGCTGAGTGATGGATGAGGGGTGCAGAGCTGAGCGGTGGATGAGGGGTGCAGAGCTGAGCGGTGGATGAGGTGTGCAGAGTTGAGCAGTGGATAAGGAGTGCAGGGGGTACAGATCTGAGATGTGGATGAGGGGTGCAGGGGGTGCAGAGCTGAGCGGTGGAGGAGGTGTGCAGAGGGTGTAGAGCTGAGTGGTGGATGAGGGGTGCAGAGGGTGTAGAGCTGAGTGGTGGATGAGGTGTGCAGGGGGTGTAGAGCTGAGCGGTGGATGAGGGGTGCAGAGGGTGTAGAGCTGAGTGGTGGATGAGGTGTGCAGAGCTGAGCGGTGGATGAGGGGTGCAGAGGGTGTAGAGCTGAGTGGTGGATGAGGTGTGCAGGGGGTGCAGAGCTGAAAGGTGGATGAGGTGTACAGGGGGTGCGGAGCTGAGCGGTGGATGAGGTGTGCAGGGGGTGTAGAGCTGAGTAGTGGAAGAGGTGTACAGGGGGCGCAGAGCTGAGGGTGGATGAGGTGTACAGGGGGTGAGGAGCTGAGTGGTGGATGAGGTGTGCAGGGTGTGCGGAGCTGAGTATTGGATGAGGTGTGCAGGGGATGCGGAGCTGAGCGGTGGATGAGGTGTACAGGGGGTGCAGAGCTGAGCAGTGGATGAGGTGTACAGGGGGTGTAGAGCTGAGCAGTGGATGAGGTGTACAGGGGGCGCAGAGCTGAGTGGTGGATGAGGTGTACAGGGGGTGTGGAGCTGAGTGGTGGATGAGGTGGTGTGCAGAGCTGAGTGGTGGATGAGGTGTGCAGGGGGTGCAGAGCTGAGCGGTTGATGAGGGGTGCAGGGAGTGCAGAGCTGAGTGGTGTATGAGGTGTGCAGAGGGTGCAGAGCTGAGCGGTTGATGAGGGGTGCAGGGAGTGCAGAGCTGAGTGGTGGATGAGGTGTGCAGAGGGTGCAGAGCTGAGTGGTGGATGAGGTGTGCAGGGGGTGCAGAGCTGAGTGGTGGATGAGGTGTGCAGGGGGTGCAGAGCTGAGAGGTGGATGAGGTGTGCGGGGGGTGCAGAGCTTAGTGGTGGATGAGGTGTGCGGGGGGTGCGGAGCTGAGTGGTGGATGAGCTGTGCAGGGGGTGCAGAGCTGTGCGGTGGATGAGCTGTGCAGGGGGTGCGGAGCTGAGTGGTGGATGAGCTGTGCAGGGGGTGCAGAGCTGAGCAGTGGATGAGGTGTGCAGGGGGTGCGGAGCTGAGTGGTAGATGAGGTGTACAGGAGGTGCAGAGCTGAGTGATGGATGAGGGGTGCAGAGCTCAGCGGTGGATGAGGGGTGCAGGAGGTTCAGAGCTGAGTGGTGGATGAGGGGTGCGGAGCTGAGTGGTGGATGAGGTGTACAGAGGGTGCAGAGCTGAGCGGTGGATGAGGTGTGCAGGGGGTGCATAGCTGAATGGTGGATATGGTGTGTAGAGGTGTCAGTGATGCAGGTATGACCAGAAGTGTGTGGACTGACACAGGGAAACGCAGGCTTCATATATATTAATAATATAATTTATTAAGACTAACAATACAAACGCAGTGCAAAACTAAACATAAACACAGTGCAAACAAACCAAACCTCCAACAGATAACAAACATACAATACAAGAGTCGTCAGGCAGGCCGGGTCGGTAGCAAACGGGCAAATGGAGTACCAGGAGCAGGCGGGAGAGTGGTCAGGACTAGCCTAGGTCAGTACAGGCAGAGTTCAAGCAGAGTCAGGACAGAAGTAACAGGATCAGGAAACCAGGGCCAAGCGAACAGTACAACAAGGCGCTGACTGCAGGTCTGGCCATCCCTTAAATACACCACCTGCAATCAGCCCCAGGTGGTGGCTAATTGCCGGAGTGAGCCTCTGGTTGTTGAGAGCACCCGCTGGCCAGTCCTGGTACTGCAACCCACAAGGCAGGTGAGTCCCACCACTATTGGCAAGTCCATTCCTGACAGTACCCCCCCCCCCCTCAAGGAGCGGCCTCAGGACGCTCCAAACCGTCCTAAATGGGCAAAATGTTCCACCGCCCGGATCCGGTAATTGGTGGGATATCAAGGACTGGTACATCAGGCTGGGCACCGGGCAGAGGCACATCAGGCTGGACACCGGACAGAGGCACATGAGGCTGGACACCGGACAGAGGCACATCAGGCTGGACACCGGACAGAGGTACATCAGACTGGGCACCGGACAGAGGCACATCAGGCTGGGCACCGGGCCACCAGGCGGAGCAGCGGGCACCAGGCCACCAGGTGGAGCAGCGGGCACCGGGCCACCAGGCGGAGCAGCGGGCACCGGGCCACCAGGCGGAGCAGCAGGCACCGAGTCATCTGGCAAGACAGCGGGCTCCGAGTCATCTGGCAAGACTGTGGGCGCCGAGTCATCTGGCAAGACTGCGGGCGCCGAGTCATCTGGCAAGACAGCGGGCACCAACCCATCCGGCGGAACAGCGGGCATCGAGTCGTCTGGCAAGACTGCGGGCACCGAGTCGTCTGGCAAGACTGCGGGCACTGAGTTGTCTGGCAAGACTGCGGGCACCGAGTCGTCTGGCAAGACTGCGGGCACCGAGTCGTCTTGCAAGACTGTGGGCTCCGAGTCATCTGGCAAGACTGTGGGCGCCGAGTCATCTGGCAAGACTGCGGGCGCCGAGTCATCTGGCAAGACAGCGGGCACCGAGTCATCTGGCAAGACAGCGGGCACCGAGTCATCTGGCAAGACAGCGGGCACCAACCCATCCGGCGGAACAGCGGGCATCGAGTCGTCTGGCAAGACTGCGGGCACCGAGTCGTCTGGCAAGACTGCGGGCACTGAGTTGTCTGGCAAGACTGCGGGCACCGAGTCGTCTGGCAAGACTGCGGGCACCGAGTCGTCTTGCAAGACTGTGGGCTCCGAGTCATCTGGCAAGACTGCGGGCACCGAGTCATCTGGCGGAACAGCGGGCATCGAGTCATCTGGCGGAACAGCGGGCATCGTGTCGTCTGGCAAGACTGCGGGCACCGATTCGTCTGGCAAGACTGTGGGCTCCGAGTCATCTGGCAAGACTGCGGGCTCCGAGTCATCTGGCAAGACAGCGGGCACCGAGTCATCTGGCGGTACAGCGGGCATCGAGTCATCTGGCGGAACAGCGGGCACCGAGTCATCTGGCAAGACTGCGGCACCGAGTCATCTGGCAAGACTGCAGGCTCCAAGTCATCTGGCAAGACTGCGAGCACCGAGTCATCTGGCAAGACTGCGGGCACCGAGTCATCTGGCAAGACTGCGGGCACCGAGTCATCTGGCGGAACAGCGGGCATCGAGTCATCTGGCAAGACTGCGGGCACCGAGTCATCTGGCAAGACTGCGGGCACCGAGTCATCTGGCAAGACAGTGGGCTCCAAGTCGTCTGGCAAGACAGTGGGCATCGGGTCACCAAGCTCGACCGCGGGCATCAGGTCACTAGGCACGACAGCAGGCACTGGGTCATCAGGCATTGGGTCATCTGGCTCGACAGCAGGCATCGGGTCATCTGGCATCAGGTCATCTGGCTCGACCGCGGGTACCGGGTCATCAGGCATTGGATCGTCTGGCTCGACAGCGGGCACCGAGTCACCTGGCATAATAGGATCCTCAGGCTGGATCAGTTCATCAGGCTGGGTAGAGACATCAGGCTGGGTAGAGACATCAGGCTGAATTGTGGGCGCCGAGGCACCAGGCTGCACCACGGAAGGCGGTTTCTAAGATGGCAGGCTGACCGGTTTGGATACTGGCAGGATGGTATTGGTTGGAAAGAATTTTCGCCTTTTCCTGGTTTTATTTACCGGAGCACTGTAAGTAAGCGCAGGTTTGTAAACGGATGGAGCAGCTGAAGACAGAAAAGAGCTGGAGGATGGAACAGAGGAGGGAGCAGTTGCTACAGAGGACTTCTTTACAGGGTTAAAGGCAGGATAGGTGCAGCGAGTGGCAGCAGAGGACTGATATGTGGTAGTTAGCAGAGTATACTGGGCCGTCACTGGGGGTGCTGTCGGGGATGCAGGAAGAGTGCCTTGAGCGGAGGAATGACGTTGTAAACTGACTGAGGCTGGGTGCAACAACTCTGACCATGTCTGCAGTATGGGTTGAACAAAGCTCAGCTTACACAAAGCCTGTCTGGTCAATGACTGCACTGCGTTTATACAATCCCTTAATACCTGTTGTGAACATGCAGAATAACGCTCCAAGAAGCAATCCACATCATCCTCTAATAACCACACCAGGGACTCTACCTGGTCTGCACTAAATGGCGGCAAAAAGTCATTCCTGCTTTCAGGGGTACCAGATGAAGCCAACTCTGCACAAACCTGAATCAAAGGTTGCACCTCAGAGAACTCTGTGCCCTGATCTACTAGAACATGAGCGATCCGTATACATTCTAGCAGTTGATCCCGGGGATACTCCCTCAGAGCCTGATAAGCATATTCTCTGTCATCAAACACTAGCAGAGATAAATACACAACCTCATCAAGATCCATCCTTCCCAGCAACAAGCCAAGATGGCTTCCCTGTGCAGCCACTTCTGGTCAGGAATGGCCTTGTTGTAATGTCAGGGATGCGGGCATGACCAGAAGTGTGTGGACTGACACAGGGAAACGCAGGCTTCAGATATAGTAAATAATATAATTTATTAAGACTAACAATACAAACGCAGTGCAAAACTAAACATAAACACAGTGCAAACAAACTGAACCAAACCTCCAACAGATAACAAACATACAATACAAGAGTAGTCAGGCAGGCCGGGTCGGTAGCAAACGGGCAAACGGAGTACCAGGAGCAGGCGGGAGAGTGGTCAGGACTAGCCGAGGTCAGTACAGGCAGAGTTCAAGCAGAGTCATGACAGAAGTAACAGGATCAGGAAACCAGGGCCAAGCGAACAGTACAACAAGGCACTGACTGCAGGTCTGGCCATCCCTTAAATACACCACCAGCAATCAGCCCCAGGTGGTGGCTAATTGCCGGAGTGAGCCTCTGGTTGTTGAGAGCACCCGCTGGCCAGTCCTGGTACTGCAACCCACAAGGCAGGTGAGTCCCACCACTATTGGCGAGTCCATTCCTGACAAGAGGGTGCAGAGCTGAGCGGTGGATGAAGTGTGCAGGGATGTAACGTAACGTGTAAGATTTGAGTAGTTAAGATGTTATCAGTAGCAATATGTAATCATAACCATAGTGCATTCACATGTGACATAATTGTACAGATTTGAGTAGATTAGGTGTAGATTCATTACAGATGTATATTCAGTCAGAGGTACTCAGACAGTGGTCATCAATTAGCATTTGCCTTCTGAAAAGCCGGGCTTCCTGGATGTGACACCTTTTGTGTGGTAATAAGGTTGGCACCTTCTGGGAAAACCGGTTTGGAGGAAATGACAGCAGACTGGGTGTCTGCCTGACATTGAAAGCTCTAAAGGTATATCCATACATCAAAAGGGGTATGTTTAATCTCTCATAAAAGCTAAAATATTAGTTGCAGAGAGATGAACATGCTCCCTTCTTGCAGGGCATTCTGTGCGCTACATCTGCATATAAAAATCAAATTTGTGGCTTAGGTAGAAGGCCAGGAAAATGTAGGGAATGGTTAGGATTGCGACAGTCGAATGGTGTTTGGTACTGTTGCGATTGGACTGATGCGCTGGTGTCGGAAGTCCAATCTCCGACTTGGTGTTTGGGCCGGCCTTGGTCCAATTGAACTTGGGTAGGTGAGCATCCAGAGCATCCTGTGGGCGGGTGCAGGAGCAGCCTCCCATGGTCGATTGGCCGAGGACTAATGTCCCTCCTACGTCCATATCCCCATAAAAGGAGTACCTGGGCATTGGGACATTTGTGATTCGTATGGAGCTGGTTGATCGACTAACGGATTGCTAACTTTTCTGACTTGCTCCAGTCACAGGGTAAAGTTTTATTCTGTCTTTTATTCCCTTTTATTTTATAGTGAATAGTCATTTGTGTGTCTTCTTGTATTTTTTGTATTTCTTTAACTTTTTATACTTTGTACATATTTTATGCACTGCCCACTTTGGGAAATTAAATCTTAAAATAATTAGTGACTTCTGTGTATTTAAGCTCGTGCTCATATCTTCGGAGAGATTAGATTGGAGAGATTAGATTGGATTAGATTGTATCGTAGTTTAGTGCCTTTAAACGCTCGGTCAAGCTCATTGCCAATCTGTATGCATTTGCACTGTGTGTGGGCAGATTGCGTGCAGATTGTAAAGGTAACAGATCGGCCAGACGGAGTGGTGGATGAGGGTGCAGAGCTGAGCGGTGGATGAGGAGTACAGGGGGTGCAGAGCTGAGCGGTGGATGAGGAGTACAGGGGGTGTAGAGCTGAGCGGTGGATGAGGAGTACAGGGGGTGTAGAGCTGAGTGGTGGATAAGGTGTGCAGGGGGTGCAGAGCTGAAAAGTGGATGAGGTGTGCAGGGGGTGCAGAGCTGAGCGGTTGATGAGGGGTGCAGGGAGTGCAGAGCTGAGTGGTGGATGAGGGGTGCAGAGGGTGCTGAGCTGAGTGGTGGATGAGGAGTACAGGGGGTGCTGAGCTGAGCGGTGGATGAGGTGTACAGGCGGTGCAGAGCTGAAAGGTAGATGAGGTAGGCAGGGGGTGCAGAGCTGAGTGGTAGATGAGGTGTGCAGGGGGTGCAGAGCTGAGCAGTGGATGAGGTGTACAGGGGGTGCAGAGCTGAGCGGTGGATGAGGTGTACAGGGGGTGCAGAGCTGAGCGGTGGATGAGGTGTGCAGGGGGGTGCAGAGCTGAGTGGTGGATGAGAGGTGCAGGGGGAGCGGAGCTGAATGGTGGATGAGGGGTGCAGGGGGTGCGGAGCTGAGTGGTAGATGAGATGTGCAGGGGGTGCAGAGCTGAGTGGTGGATGAGAGGTGTAAAGCTAAGCGGTGGATGAGGGGTGCAGAGCTGAGTGGTGGATGAGGGGTGCAGAGCTGAGTGGTGGATGAGGGGTGCAGAGCTGAGTGGTGGATGAGGGGTGCAGGGGGTGCAGAGCTGAGTGGTGGATGAGGGGTGCAGAGCTGAGTGGTGGATGAGGGGTGCAGGGGGTGCAGAGCTGAGTGGTGGATGAGGGGTGCAGGAGGTGATGAGCTGAGTGGTTGATAAGGTTTGCAAGGGGCCCAGAGCTGTGTAGTGAATGGGGTGTTCGGGGTGTTCAGAGGCAAATGTTGGACAAGGGAATGCTGAGTTTATTGAAGGAACAATCTACTCTTGCATGCCTACCTAGAAAAAATGTTTATATTGTAAATAATCCAGCCATTTAAAAAGAATGAAACAAATATTCATAATATAAAACATCTTCACTTTTTCTCAGGGAGATAACATGGCAGATTACCACATCCGGCTCTACAAGGACTCCGACTATGAGACTGTGAGGGACATCTTTGCTCTGGGCTTTTCAGAACACTACCCTGTGTCCTTCTGTCATGCGCTCAGCCTTCCCCGAGTTCGGATCCTCATTCTTGTGGTGTTCCTCCTTGCTCTGATGACCACAGGCTCTTCTGTAGTCTCATTTATAGCAGCGATTGCTGTCATCTTTGCCTTGTTACTCCTGAACCGAGAGATATACTTTTCCTACATCAGGAAATGCCTAGCTGATGACATGTTGGACATCAGGAAAACCTATCTTCAGCGGGATGGTTGCTGCTTTTGGGTGGCAGAATCAGGAAAAGAAATTGTGGGCACGGTGGCAGCTGCCCCATTTCCCCATCCTGGTGGACAGAACCAAGTGGAGCTGAAAAGGCTGTCCGTTCCCAAGAAACACAGGGGCAAAGGCATCGGCAAGGCTTTGGTTAGCACCGTCATTGACTTTGCCCAGAAGTTCGGATATCAGGACATAGTCTTAGTAACTACAATGTCCCAGAAGGATTCTGTCCGTCTGTACCAGAGGCTGGGCTTCAGGATAACGCACCCCTTTCATCCAAATGTCTATTTCGCCAAATTTATAGACTTTAAAGACGTTGCTTTCCTGTATGATCTTTCCAAAAAGCAATGAACATTTCACCTCTTCAGGTTCTAACAACGAACCAAGCACCACTGTGTCTTCTCAATGTGTGCCGGGCACATGGGCCCCAATGGGGATGGGCTCCACTGTGCAAAGCCTGGCTACACACAATGTGGATTTGAGTCAGGAATGGCTGCCTGTGCTCTCTGTATCTTCCCCATTCAGCCTCCAGGACAATTCCCTCCATCAGTTGTGTAATGCCTATGAAATGTGTTGGCCTTGGACCCTTTGTTTCTTGGCGAATTTTTACAATAAAGCATCGTTGACCAGATGCCAGGAGCGTGAGCCATTGATGTAATTTCTCTAGGCCCAAGGAACAGAGTCACAAGACATTACACTGCATAAAGCAGATAAGAAGTGTTTGCGGGATTGAACGTGTTTGTGACATCTAGAAATGTTACATTAGACGGCTTAAATTACATAAGAACTTGTTTGAGCAATTAAAGATGTCTACTTGTTTGAGAAGTTAGAAATTTTTAAGTTTAGGGTAGATAAGAAGCTGATCTGAAGCAAAAGTGTGATATTCCTAGATAACGTTGTTTGTTCAAAATAGTGGCTGGGTGTGACTCTGTTATCCTCACGGAACCTTTTTGCTAGCTCCTCCTAGAGTGGGTGTGGTGCCCGCCCACTTCGGGAACCCGCCAGAAAAAGGGTTTAAAAATGGGAAGCTTAAGCGGGATCAAGGGAAGCAGCCTTCTTATGCAGACGAAGACGCTCTGACTCTTGCCAAGGCTATATGGGCTCATCGATTGGTCGCGTTTACAGCTTCCCCGTGACCCCCTGTGCAGTATGGTTCCAATGGGATCTGTTCCTTCCCGTCTTCCCATAGCTTTGGTAATATATTAATTCTATGCTGTGACGCTGTCAATGATGTGTGTAATGTACATGTAAGATTTATTGTAACGGACATGTAAGATTTGAGTGGAAATATGGTATCATAGCCATGACAGGTTGAGAAGATTAGATTATGTCAGGCCCTTTCATTGCAAAGGTGTGTGCAGGAACAGTCTGGTCATTAAGGATGTACATTGAGCCCCCTGGGCAGTAGGGAAATGAATAGAAGGTACAAACAAATGATCTGGGATCAGATGTGTATTATACACAATTCCTCAATAGGCCTTACAGACCCAATCATCATTTAGCATTAATTAGTCTAAAGCCAGGTTCCTGGAGGTGACAACTTTTGTGTGTCAATCAGGTTATCACCTTCTGGGAAAGCCAGTGACAGCAGACAGACTGTCTGCCTTTTGTAGAAAGTTCTATAAGTAATATTCACATCAAAGAAGTATGTTTAATCTCTTATAAAAGCCAAAATATTAGTTGGAGAGATATGAACAAGCTTCCTTTGTGCAGGCCATTCTGTACGCTACATTTACATATAAGAATGATATTTGTGGCTTGGGGAGGAAGCCAGGGAAATGCATGGAATGGTTAGATGACGCGGGGGTGCGACAGTCGGATGGTGTTTGGTACTGTTGCGATCGGGCTGACGCGCTGGTGTCAGAAATCCAATCCCCGACTTGGTGTTCAGGCCAGTCTTGGCCCAATTGAACTTGGGCAGGTCCATGCACAGTACCTCTTGTGGGCAGGTCAGGACCACCTCCCCCAGAGTCAATTGGCCGAAGACTAATATCCCGCCCATGTCCAAATCGCAATAAATTGAACGCACGGACATTTGGACAGGGTGATTCGTACGGAGCTGGTTCGATTGACTAGCGGATTGCCAAGTTTCTGGCTTGCTCCAGCCGCAGGGTAAAGTGTTATTCTGTCTTTTTATTCCCTTTTATTTTATAGTAATTAGTCATTTGTGTGTCTTCTTATATCTTTTGTATTTCTGTAACTTGTTATATTTTGTACATATTTTATGCACTGCCCACTTTGGGAAATTAAATCTTAAAATTAATTAGTGAACTTCTGTGTATTTAAGCACGGGCTCATATCTTCGGAGAGATTAGATCAGAGAGACTAGATCGGAGAGATTAGATTGGGTTATATTATATTGTATTTTAGTGCCTTTAAAACGCTCGGTTAAGCTCATTGCCAATCTGTATGCAACTGCACTGTGAGTGGGCAGATTGCACGCAGATTGCAAAGGTAACAGATCTGCCAGACGGAGATCTGTATGTGTGTGGTGTCTCAACAGACCATTCTGCGGATAAACTGTTGGGTGGTGGCAGGCTACCTTTGTGGTGCGTCTGGTGTGGGGGTGTGTGGACAGTGGAAGGGTTATCAACACCGGGGTTCAAGCTAGGATAGCTGAAGGGACCTTTAGAAGGGTGTGTGATTACTAAGCTGGTCCTCAACTCTAATCAGGGCATCAGGTTGTATGTAAGATCGTATCTGCCAGTGTGTGGCCGACCAGCTGGATTGGAGTGGAGTCTCCATCTGGTGGTGGCCAGAGGTAGTGCGGGCTGTGAAAAGGTATCACGGTTGATCTTATATACGGTTTGAGATATTTAAGTGTAAATCCCCTTTATTATCCCCTCTTTACCACCCTGTTGCGGCTGCACGCGTGCGTCGCGGTTAGCTAGTCGCTGTGGGCGTGGCGTGTGGTGGACACGTGACAGGGTGATCGTTTTAAATGAATCCTTGACAGTCCCACTGCTGCCACCAACTGTCAAGGATTCCGTTAAAAACGTTCACCCTGTCACGTGTCCACCACACGCCACGCCCACAGCGACTAGCTAACCGCGACGCACGCGTGCAGCCGCAACAGGGTGGTAAAGAGGGGATAATAAAGGGGATTTACACTTAAATATCTCAAACCGTATATAAGATCAGCCGTGATACCTTTTCACAGCCCGCACTACCTCTGGCCACCACCAGATGGAGACTCCACTCCAATCCAGCTGGTCGGCCACACACTGGCAGATACGATCTTACATACAACCTGATGCCCTGATTAGAGTTGAGGACCAGCTTAGTAATCACACACCCTTCTAAAGGTCCCTTCAGCTATCCTAGCTTGAACCCCGGTGTTGATAACCCTTCCACTGTCCACACACCCCCACACCAGACGCACCATAAAGGTAGCCTGCCACCACCCAACAGTTTATCCGCAGAATGGTCTGTTGAGACACCACACACATACAGATCTCCGTCTGGCAGATCTGTTACCTTTGCAATCTGCGTGCAATCTGCCCACTCACAGTGCAGTTGCATACAGATTGGCAATGAGCTTAACCGAGCGTTTTAAAGGCACTAAAATACAATATAATATAACCCAATCTAATCTCTCCGATCTAGTCTCTCTGATCTAATCTCTCCGAAGATATGAGCCCGTGCTTAAATACACAGAAGTTCACTAATTAATTTTAAGATTTAATTTCCCAAAGTGGGCAGTGCATAAAATATGTACAAAATATAACAAGTTACAGAAATACAAAAGATATAAGAAGACACACAAATGACTAATTACTATAAAATAAAAGGGAATAAAAAGACAGAATAACACTTTACCCTGCGGCTGGAGCAAGCCAGAAACTTGGCAATCCGCTAGTCAATCGAACCAGCTCCGTACGAATCACCCTGTCCAAATGTCCGTGCGTTCAATTTATTGCGATTTGGACATGGGCGGGATATTAGTCTTCGGCCAATTGACTCTGGGGGAGGTGGTCCTGACCTGCCCACAAGAGGTACTGTGCATGGACCTGCCCAAGTTCAATTGGGCCAAGACTGGCCTGAACACCAAGTCGGGGATTGGATTTCTGACACCAGCGTGTCAGCCCGATCGCAACAGTACCAAACACCATCCGACTGTCGCACCCCCGCGTCATCTAACCATTCCATGCATTTCCCTGGCTTCCTCCCCAAGCCACAAATATCATTCTTATATGTAAATGTAGCGTACAGAATGGCCTGCACAAAGGAAGCTTGTTCATATCTCTCCAACTAATATTTTGGCTTTTATAAGAGATTAAACATACTTCTTTGATGTGAATATTACTTATAGAACTTTCTACAAAAGGCAGACAGTCTGTCTGCTGTCACTGGCTTTCCCAGAAGGTGATAACCTGATTGACACACAAAAGTTGTCACCTCCAGGAACCTGGCTTTAGACTAATTAATGCTAAATGATGATTGAGTCTGTAAGGCCTATTGAGGAATTGTGTATAATACACATCTGATCCCAGATCATTTGTTTGTACCTTCTATTCATTTCCCTACTGCCCAGGGGGCTCAATGTACATCCTTAATGACCAGACTGTTCCTGCACACACCTTTGCAATGAAAGGGCCTGACATAATCTAATCTACTCACCTGTCATGGCTATGATACCATATTTCCACTCAAATCTTACATGTCCGTTACAATAAATCTTACATGTACATTACAATGTGTCTATTTCATGCTGTAATGCTCACATTATTATTGGCGTGTATTACTATGCAGATTGTGATGACTATAAGATATATCCTCCTGTGTGTCGTGAGATAATAAAAGTGGAGGTTTTGACAGTGCAAGAATATTGCAGATGGATTCTGTTATTTCTTGGAGTTCCGGGTGAATGCCATGATGTGCCATTAAAGGTGTTCATTTGGTAGAGGGTCTTTCACATGCTTAGAATACTTAATGGTGTAAATGCTGGTTAAACGTACCTATGTGTGTGACTATTGTGTGTATATGACTTGCTTTTAATTATTGCATCCAGCATTGCATTACAAGTTGCTAGGATTCCGATGTAAAGGGGCATCTGATGTGAGGAGGGTAGACTCTGGTGTGAGGGTGTCTGCTGTGAAGGAGGAGCTCTGATGTAAAGGGGGGCTTTTATGTGAAGGAAGGACTCTGGTTTGAATAGTGGGCTCTGATCTGAAGGCGGGCATGGGTGTCAGGATGCTTTGGAGTGAAGGGGGATTAGATGTGCAGGGGGACTCTGGTGTGAAGGGGAGGACTATGCTGTGAAAAAAGATTGCATAGTATTTATTGATGATTTTATGCATAAAGTAGGTTGAAAATCATATTTAGTGGAAGAGTTTTAGTTCATTTTTTTTAAAATGCTTATGCTTTAACCATGTCTCTATAAGACCTTCCCACTGTTAGCGATATATGGCCACACCCGGCCTGTAAGGGGGGTTCGGGGGAGGAATGGTTTTGGTGCTAAAGCCCTACCTCTGCTATAGTCCTGCTAAAACACTGTCCCTCCTGCTGAGGCCAAACCCTCCACCATCTTGTGTCCTGCTCCTTGACAATGGCCTCCAAATGACTTTCCTGCGTATCCCCAAGAAAGGAATGTCCACACAAAAAAGTAGATAACAATATGCACACATGTAAATGACTGGAGTGTGCAAGGACTCTTCCTTGTTGGGGCCTCACGGGGGGCCAACTTCTGATCTCGCACACAAACCCACCACATTCAGAAAACGCCTCTGAAACACAACCATGGCTATTCTTGTCCCAGGTCCTTCCTGAAATGATATGTCTTTCCTTCCATTTGACTGCAGTCCATCAAAGTGACATTCCTGGTAGATTCTGAAGAGTGATGTCTCCGAGACTGCAGAAGTGAGATCACTGCACACTTGCTGGGGCAAAGTATAATGGGGAGCATCTCAAGATAGGAAACAACTCCTACTACCCGAAGATGAGAATATGGCCATGGCCAGGAAGGAGATGTGGCCACTGGAGAATTCTAAGAAGCTAGGAGACAACAAATTTCACTTTGGCCATTTAGGATAAAATAGAAATATAGGAGCTTGTATTGTTGCCGATTTATTTTGTTCCATAGAAAATGTTTAACATATCCTTTAAGATCCATTGCATCTCAATATACAGTAGTTCACCATTGTGTTCGCTTTTGTTTTTCATAAATTTCCCTCAGCGGTGACCCTCAAAATCTCATACCCCCCAGTTTCCGAGAGCTGGGTGACCTCTGTTTTTCAAAGAGCAGATACAGTTACCCATGACCCCCTGTGCAGTATGGTTCTGATGGGATCTGTTCCTTCCCGTCTTCCCATAGCTTTGGTAATGTATTAATTCTATGCTGTGACGCTGTCAAAAGATGTGTCTGTTTCATGCTGTAATGCTCACACTCTTACTGGTGTGTGTTGTTATGCAGATTGTGATGAGTATAATATATATCCTCCTGTGTGTTACCCAACCGGTCAGCTACCTGCCCCTTGCATGCCAATGATTGTGGAGCATTGATCACTGTGTATCTGTGCTTGAGAGGTATTGGGCAAATATTGTGTGCAACAGAATTTGACTGTTTCCACCAATGATACCCCACTGACATGAATGAAGTACCTGTCACGGCACTTGAGCGGCAACCACAAAATGTAGAGGAACATATTTGTCATGTAGAACTCAAAAAGGCAGTTCTGGTTTGCTAGGCGTCATGCCCATGAGTTCATGGAACCCCTCCTATATAAAAAAAAAATGGTGATCTATGCCCTCTAAACACCCATGCATGCGTGTAAAAAGACATAGTTCCCAGAACTGGCACCGAGCCACAAGCAGGTTACTTGAACTTTCTTCTCAAATTAACTGCTCTAGACTGATCAGAACACGGTCCAGGCGTTAAATTGTATTGTTGCTGGAAAGAGTATGCCGATACTTGAAGGTCCGTAGCCTGGCCATAGGTTTACTTTATGGCTCAATTTAGGGAACACCAAAAACATCGTCTTGTTGAATTCTTCACGCCGTGCTGCCTCTCATCTCTCATATATATTTAAATATCTTTCATTCGCTATAAAAGAAAAAAAAACCAGAGCTCCATCTATTACAAGGTGGCATTTGGTGTGCATTGCTGTCCTTTGCCTGTATTTACTTGACTTGGGCGAGAAAAAAAAAATGCAAAAAAAATTGTATAAGAAAAGATAGTAAAGCAATATCACTTATGGCTCAAAAAAAGGGAAAATACTTGAAACCCAGCACAAAACGATCAAGACCCGTCTAAGAACCTGAGCAGGAAAGGGACATGGTGTCATTAGTAATACATCTCAAGGCAATGTTCATGAAAATAAAGTCCATATAATATAATGAATCCAATAGACCAGGGGTGTCAAACTGGCAACCCTCCAGCTGTTGCGAAACTACAAGTCCCATCGTGCCTCTGTCTTTGGGGGTCATGCTTGTAACTGTCAATCTTGCAATGCCTCATGGGACTTGTAGTTTGGCAACAGCTGGAGGGCTGCCAGTTTGACATCCGTGCAATAGATGGAATACACTGTTACGTCATCAGCAGTCTCTCCTTGAATGGAGTTCTGGCGTTTTCCCTCTGTGACAGGAGTCACTTTGGGTGGGGGGCCCATGGAACACAGCTCACTTTAGAGAGGTGGGGAGACCCCTGTCTCAGCTCCCCATATCCCTATTATGTGTAAGTCACCCTGTGCTTGTTAGGGGTGCAGGGTGATATGTTCTAATATTGTGTAGACATGTATAGGTGGGGTGGAGGGTTGTGAATTGTTTAATGCCATATGGTTGCATCCCATTGTTCTATTGTGTGTCTTTCTTGGGAGCAAACTATTATAGGATGTATGTGTTTGTGTATATTGGCTTGGTGGGGCGTGTTTCCGGCAGCCCTCCCCCTTGGTGGGATTGTCTGCTTGTGTGTCTCTTGTTACTGGGTGTGGATTGCCCCACCCTGTGTCATTATGCAGGGAGGGGGAATTGTTCCCTTGAATGTATATATCTTGTATCTGTGTTAAAATAAAGTAGTCTAATTCCTGATTTATTTCAAGACTGGTGTTGTCCAGTCTCGTATGGTCAGCGGTGGTGTCCGTGGTCAGTGTAAGCGGTATTATAACCGAAATACCCAAGCGCAGACTGGGACGGTTCCGTTACACCCACCAATGGCCATGTAAAAACAGAAAACAGGGAGGGGGTGAGAGACCGCCACTGCCTAAGTGTAGGAATGATAGGAAAATCAATAAAAAAAAAACTATGATAAGTATTGCACCCACATGTACATGGATAAAACACAGCGTATCAATGTGTTCAGTGGAGACAGGATGGCAGCATCTTAGGAAGACTCCGATAGATATAAAATGATAAGAAATATTGTGCCATCCATATGCTATCGGTACTCTGATGTGGCTTCCCAGTGGATTGCGTCCTCCTATTTTGTGCCCTACTCTATCTTATTCGTTATCGGTGTGGGATAGATGGCGAGCGCGCAAACCTTTCTCCTCTCCGCATACCCCATTAGCTCCAGTATTTGGTAATCCTGGGTTTGCTCCGGGTCTATCTCCATCGGTGTTCCAATGGTGGTTGAATAGGGGTTTGTTGCGTATCGAAGACTATTTAGATGGATTTCGCCCTCGGTCCCTTCAACATTTTTTGACAAAATATCAGATGCCTCCCAAAGAGATATTTTGTTATCGCCAACTTCGATCTTTTATCACCAGCAAACTTAGATTACTCCCAGAACCTTGTGCGCTTACTTCCCTTGAGGTCTCCTGTGGGGCTAGTGGGATGATGCGAGGTCGTTTATCCATTATTTATGCATCCATTGTTGATCCCCTCACTAAATTATCCTACATGACCCAATGGGAGGGGGATTTAAATAGTTCGTTAGATCTGGATACATTGCAGAATGCGGCTCATACTTTATCAAAGATCTCGATTAACACTGATCTTATTGAATCTAATTATAAAACGCTACTTCGCTGGTATTTGGTTCCTACTCACCTAGCCAAGATGTACCCCTCAGTATCATCTAGCTGTTTCCGACGCTGTGGTCAGGAAGCTACTATGTTCCACGTTTGGTGGAAATGTCCAGTAGTGAGTAGGTTCTGGATCCGCATGTTTAATTTAATATATTCAGTAACAGGAATTAATATCCGTAGATCACCGGAAGTGGCCTTGTTTCATATACTACCCGCTCACGTTCCCAAAAAATCGTCTAAATGAATTCTATACCTCTTGCTGGCGGCTCGTATTACCATAGCTAGAAGTTGGAAACAATCTTTGATCCCGTTAGACTGGGTAAAACGGAAACCTAATTGGATAATGGTGAACGATAAACTTACAAGTATTGTCAATAATGATGTGTCCAGATTTGAGGGAACTTGGGAGCCTTGGATCAGTTATATTTCTATATCATGAGAGTCTTACAGCTGACACCCCCCCCCCCCTTTTTTTTTCTCTCTCCTTTTCCCTTAAGAGTTGTTTCCTCTTTCTTCTCTCTCTTTCTTCTCTCCCTTTCATCTTTATTGATTGCTGAAACTTGAATATCTTGATGGTACTGGCACTCTCTGGGTATATCACTATAGCCATTGTTAGCCACAGTGCCTATCTGTGTTCTGATCGCGTTCTACATGTCGTTCCGCCATGTGGGTGGACTTTATTGCCATCTCGTTTTATGCTATTGTTTGCTTGTTTCTCAATAAAAATATTGAAATATAAAATAAGAAAGCAGCTCCCTATCCACCCTCCATACTGTACATCTCCATTGGAAACCACCAGAAGGACGCCACCTTCTGGACACATTTAGTAATGCGCCATCTTCATATGAGTGCGTCTTAATTTTTGGTACATTGCCTTTTGTTAATACTACATTGAGAGTGGTGTGCTCCCCCCTCTCCTCTTTCTGATTGGGTTATATTGATCTGAGTGTTCTTCAGAAGTTGCCGTCCGTTGATGTCTTTTGATACTGTGTTTTATCCAAATATATTTTTGATAAGCGCAAAAAAAAAACCTGTTGATCCTGCAACAAATTCTGAGAGCTGATAACTTCTCTGCATGTGCTGACTGTTAACAGTATGGTTTTCAGCCCTTCCAGTAGACTACAGAACACCTCCCTGCTATATAATGGAGAGGAGGACAAGGGTGTGTGTTCTTACATACTTCCTGTACTAGGATAACAAGGCAGCTGCTCTATAGATAAGCATTGTCACGCTGGGGTAGAATGTGTGTTACTGGCAGGATCACCAGATGAAAGTAAAGCCTGAAAAGAAATCTAATCCAGCCATCACATCTAAGGACTAGAAATACATTATAGGGCTGCCGGCCTTTCCACACACATGACCTTTAATGGCCCCCAGTCTTAGTTCGTAGGGTTCAATATTGAGTTGGCCCCGCCCTTTCCACACACATGACCTTTAATGGCCCCCCAGTCTGAGTCCTAAGGGTTCAATATTGAGTTGGCCCCGCCCTTTCCACACACATGACCTTTAATGGCCTCCCAGTCTTAGTCCGTATGGTTCAATATTGAGTTGACCCCGCCCTTTCCACACACATGACGTTTAATGGCCTCCCAGTCTTAGTCCGTAAAGTTCAATATTGGGTTGGCCCCGCCCTTTGCAGCTATAACAGCTTCAACTCTTCTGGGAAGGCCGTCCACAAGGTTTAGGAGGGTGTCTATGGGAAGGTTGGACCATTCTTCCAGAAGCACATTTGTCAGGTCAGGCACTGATGTCGGGGGAGGAGGCCTGGCTCGCAGTCTCCGCTCGAATTCATCCCAAAGGTGTTCTATGGGGTTGAGGTCAGGATTCTGTGCAGGCCAGTCAAGTTCCTCCACCCCAAACTGGCTCCTCCATGTCTTTATGGACCTTGCTTTGTGCACTGGTGCGCAGTCATGTTGGAACAGGAAGGGGCCATCCCCAAACTCCTCCACAAAGTTGGGAGCATGAAATTGTCCAAAATGTCGCCTTAAGAGGTCCCTTTACTGGAACTAGGGGCCAAGCCCAACCCCCGAGAAACAACCCCACACCATAATCCCCCCCCACCAAACTTTACACTTGGCACAATGCAGTCAGGAAAGTGCCGTTCTCCTGGCAACCACCAAACCCAGACATGGCCATCAGATTGCCAGACAGAGAAGTGTGATTGGTCCCTCCAGAGAACACGTCTCCACTACTCTAGAGTCCAGTGGCGGCGTGCTTTACACCACGGCATCCAACGCTTTGCATTGCACTTGGTGATGGAAGGCTTGGATGCAGCTGCTCGGCCATGGAAACCCATTCCATGAAGCTCTCTACACACTGTTGTTGGGCTCATCTGAAGGCCACACCAAGTTTGGAGGTCTTTAGCTATTGACTCTGCAGACAGTTGGTGACTCCTGCACACTGTGCGCTTCAGCATGCGCTGACCCCGCCCTGTCATGTGACGTGGCCTACCACTTGGTGGCTGAGTGGCTGTTGTTCCCAGTTGTTTCCACTTTGTTATAATCCCACTAACAGTTGAGCGTGGAATATTTAGTAGCCAGGAAATGTCACGGATGGACTTATTGCCCAGGTGGCCACCTATCACGGAACCACGCTTGGAGTCACTGAGCTCCTGAGAGCGACCCATTCTTTCACCAATGTTTGTAGAAGCCGTCTGCATGCCTAGGGGCTTGATTGTATACACCTGTGTCCATGGAGGGGATTGGAAAACCCAAATCACATGATATGGAGGGGATTGGAACACCCAAATCACATGATTGGGAGGAGATTGGAACACCTGAATCACATGATATGGAGGGGATTGGAACACCTGAATCACATGATTGGGAGGGGATTGGAGCACCTGAATCCAATGATTGGGAGGGGATTGGAGCACCTGAATCCAATGATTGGGAGGGGATTGGAGCACCTGAATCCAATGATTGGGAGGGGATTGGAGCACCTGAATCCAATGATTGGGAGGGGATTGGAGCACCTGAATCCAATGATTGGGAGGGGATTGGAGCACCTGAATCCAATGATTGGGAGGGGATTGGAGCACCTGAATCCAATGATTGGGAGGGTGGGGCCAATACTTTCGGCAATATATTGTGTATATTACATTTTTGTTTTTAGGTTTAGATTCACTTCAAGTTGTGGATTTATGTCCCTGTCCATGTGTGCTGGACCTGGAAATAGATGGAAGTACAGGAAAGAATACAAAATTGTAATATGTAAAAAATTAAAATAAAAAAAAGATGTGGGTTGGTAATCTGTTAGCACTTCTGCCTGGCAGCACTGAGGTCGTTGGTTTGAAATCCAACCATGGCACTACCTGCCTGGAGTTTGCATGTTTTCCCTGTGCCTGTGTGGGTTTCCTCCAGGTACCCTGGTTTCCTCCCACACTCCAAAGACATGCTGGTAGGTGAATTGGCTCCTGTCTAAATTGTCCCTATGTATGTGTATGTATGAATGTGAGTTAGGGACCTTAGATTGTACGCTCCTCGGGGGCGGGGACTGATGTGAATGTACAATATATATGTAAAGCGCTGTGTAAACTGATGGCGCTATGAAACTATAATAATTAGACCGCCCAGGACAAAAACCTCACCCTAAATATGGGAGGAGGTGCAGTGAATGATCCCATCTATTACGCCACACAGTGAGGGTTATCTACTAAAACTGGAGGGTGCAAAATATGCTGCAACTCTGCATAGAAGCCAATCGGCTTTCAGGTTTTATTGTCAAAGCTTCATTGAACGAGCTGAAGTGAGAAGCTGATTGGCTGCCAGGCACACCTGCATCGGTATATCTCGCTCAGTGTGTACTCTAGGAATATTTATAAAGGAATTGTGTCTCATTGCAGCTCACAATATAATTTAGAGGTTAGAGCTATTTTTTTAATTGTTCTCTGTCAGGGACTGCGGGTCTCGCAGCGGCGCACAGGTCTGCACATACGCAGATTGCCTAGGTGCACTAATGTACAGGCACCAGGACCTGGGCGCCGGTGGCAGCAATTGCACCAATGACGGTGCAGGGCGCACTATTTAAACTGGCCAGACGGTGACTAGGTTGCTGCAAGGTCTAGTTCCTATGCCCGTGTTCTGAATTGCGTTCCTGTACCCGTGTTCTGAAGTGCGTTCCTGTACCCGTGTTCTGAAGTGCGTTCCTGTACCCGTGTTCTGAAGTGCGTTCCCGTACCCGTGTTCTGAAGTGCGTTCCCGTACCCGTGTTCTGAAGTGCGTTCCTGTACCCGTGTTCCGAAGTGCGTTCCTGTACCCGTGTTCTGAAGTGCGTTCCTGTACCCGTGTTCTGAAGTGCGTACCCGTACCCGTGTTCTGAAGTGCGTTCCCGTACCCGTGTTCTGAAGTGCGTTCCTGTACCCGTGTTCCGAAGTGCGTTCCTGTACCCGTGTTCTGAAGTGCGTTCCTGTACCCGTGTTCTGAAGTGCGTTCCCGTACCCGTGTTCTGAAGTGCGTTCCTGTACCCGTGTTCCGAAGTGCGTTCCTGTACCCGTGTTCTGAAGTGCGTTCCTGTACCCGTGTTCCGAAGTGCGTTCCTGTACCCGTGTTCTGAAGTGCGTTCCTGTACCCATGTTCTGAAGTGTGTTCCTGTTGCTGATCCTGCTTGTCCTGATTTGTGTTGACCTTCTTCTGCTCTGACCCCCGGCTCGTCCCTGACTACTCTCCTGCCTGTTGTATATTACTATTGGACCTCCCGTTGCTGAACCTTGGCTCGTGACCCGGCTGCTCTCTGTCTACTGTTTAGTACTTACCTGCCTCCACCGTTACCGACGCGGAACTGCGCCCCCACCACTAATGCATATCGAAGGATGGGTGTATCATCCTACGTTCATTCTCTGCCCCCTCCTGCTCTTCTGCACCCAGGACAGCATGCCCCTTCTACCCATCCCATGTCCCGGCCCTGCCACCAATGATAGAGCACCAATCCCCCTACTAACACCATCAATGGAGCACTATTCTTCTCACCAATATCAATGATGAAGTAATATTTCTCCCATTATTACCAATGACGGGTCACTCATGCTGGGGCATTTTGTTACTTCCACTGGCCACTGTCTGGTCCCCCTAAAGCCTAAAGGACAGTAAACTAGCCCTTTGCTTAGAAAGCTTGGAGACTCCCGTTATAAAGCTTTGATCATCATAAGAAGGAATCCTTCCTTCCTAGAGGAGGGTGTAGTCCACGTATAGGTAACTGCAGTCTACATTCTCTGCTGCAGGTGGCTCTCGGCCATACAGGCAATTCAGTTGGAAGAGGAGGTCAGGGGAAACTGGGTTTCTTGGTCACCTGGAGCAGTGATCTGGTGTCCATCTTGGGTCAAGCAGAGTCTTTTTAAGTCCCTGGCTCTGGGTATTGGCATACGTTATGCGAGTGACTGGTGTAGGGACAGGATACCCGTGTGTCAGGGACAGCACCAGTGATAGGAAGAGGTTCTGGTGAAGTCGGAAAAGAGTAGGGAAAGAGTAGGGACTACGTCTATCTCTTCAGGAAGCTCACATTTGGATTGGACTGGCCAGTTCGCACTCAGCAAATTATGACAGACACTGTCTGCAGCTCGGTTCTACATACCGCTGACTCTTCACTGGACTGTTGTAAGTGCTCCAGGTGAGTTTCTGAGCTATTTTTCATGAAAATGTGAACTTACCTTTTGAAGAGCTACTTCTAATGACACGAATGACATGGTAACAACTCATATGGGAGAAAAATATATTTGAAATACTACAATTTTGGCCGTATTCAATATATTTCAATAAACAAAAAATGTAATAAATTTTATATATATATATATATATATATATATATATATATATATATATACACATAATATATGTGTGTGTGTGTGTGTGTGTATGTATATACATATATGTGTGTGTATGTATATTTCTTTGCAGAGACAGGGATCAGGAAAGTCACAAGACTGGAAAAGCATCGATACTGGATTCAACTTCTGTGTCTTATGGAAGAGTTAAGCTGCCTACGGATGGTGCCATGTCAGCAAGTGACCATATTGTCCAGACAGGCTGCATCTATGGAGGTATAACAATGCATAAAGTGGCATTTGACACAGAACAACAAGACTGACACTGGCTGTAGAAATACTGACAATTATTACAGCCAGTCACAGTGAAGGATTGGCGAAATCTACCATAAATAGATTTTTACGTGCAAAGAAACCCGTGAGGATGATAGACATTCAGGAAACATTGCTTATATTAAAGCTGCAGGATCCAAGGCTGTCATTCTAATCCTGGCTTCACTATTTATGCAGGCCATAGACGGGTCGAAAATCAGCCGATTTTTCGGCCGAAAAAAAAAATTGGCCGATTTTCGCACCGTTAGTGGGTTAATTGGTCGACCGTTTTTTGGGGTTTTGGCACATTTTTTTTATCGGTAAAGTTGGAGAAAGATCGGCCAATTTTGCCGATAGGACGATTTTCCCGGCAATGATGGGAAGATTGGTCGATCGTTTTACCGATAAAAAAAATCTGTGCATGAGCCGTGACAGAAAAAGATGAAGGAAGAAGAAGAAGGAAGAAGGAGGAAGAAGGAAGAAGGAGGAGGAAGAAGAAGGAAGAAAGAGGAGGAAGAAGAAGGAAGAAGGAAGTAGGAAGAAGGAAGAAGAAGATGATGAACAGGAAGAAGAAGAAAAAGAAGAGAAAGAAGAAAAAGAAAAAAAGAAAAAGAAGAAGAAGAAACAGGAAGAAGAATTCCAGTGCGCTATTATATTTTACATGAAAGTCTTGCGGTTGCAACAATGTATCCATTTGTATCCAAATAAAACCATCTGTATCCGAAATGGATACAAATGGATAAAATGTTGCAATCGCAAGACGTTTTCATGTCAAATATAATAGCGGAGCTCTCTGCAGGGACAGAAGTAATTAAATGCCGGCCGTAGACGGGATGAAAATCGGCCGATTTTTTTACCATTGGTGGTAACGTTGGCCTATTGAATGACTGATTTTTCTTTTTTTTTTTTTTTTTTTTAAAAATGGCCGGTTTTCGACCCATCTATGGCCTGCATTAGTCCAGGGGCGTAATTGTCACAAGTTTTAACAAGACCAGTGAATATATGACCATACTCACATACCTTGCTCTATCAAAGACTTTTTTCAATAAACAAGTCTTTAGATTTTTATCTTGCCATGGGCAACATTTTTTTGGGGGGGCAGCAGTACCGCCCCCTGGCAAGAGTGGCAGCCGGTGACTGGGGGCTAGTGGAGGCAGAGACAATGCATGTTTCATCCTTAGTCCATCCTCCTCCGCCTCTCTCTCTGAGACCGATGGATAGTGTAACGTCAAATGTTGGGTGCAATAACTAAAAGCAAGTCCTATATACACACACAATCAACATGTAGTCATGCAGGGACCATTTAATCAGCATTTACACCATTACATATTCTACACATGAGAAAGACCCTCTACCAAATGAACACCTTCCCTGGCACATCATAGCATTCACCCGGCACTCCAAGAAATAACAGAATCCAACTGCAATATTCTTGCACTGTCAAGACCTCCACTTTTATTATCACGACACACAGGAGGATATATCTTATAGTCATCACAATCTGCATAATAATACACAACAATAATAATGTGAGACTTACAGCATGAAATAGACACATCATTGGACAGCGTCACAGCATAGAATTAATACATTACCAAAGCTATGGGAAGGCGGGAAGGAATAGATCCCATGGGAACCACACTGCCCAGGGGGTCACGGGGAAGTCATAGGCGCGACCAGTCGATGAGTCCATATAGCCTTGGCAAAAATCCCAGCGTCAGATCGTCCACTAAGGGGGACTTCCTGCTGGTCTTGCCCGGACCTCCGCCTTTAAAACCAATTTTCTGGAAGCTGTCCAATAGTGGGCGGGCACCGCACCCACCATAGGAGGAGCTAGCAGAAGGGTTCCGCGAGGATAACAGAGTCAGGTTCAACCACCATATTTGTTATCTGAAAAGTCACACTTTTGCTTCTTATCTACCCTAAACTTCTACTCATCTACCCCCAAAATTAAGGATTTCTACCTTCTTAAGCAAGTAGACGTCTTTAAACAGGTTTTTATCTTCTAATGTGACACACTGGATGTCATAAACATGTTCAATTTCCATAAACAAGCTTTTATCTTACTCTCAGCAGAATATCTTGTGACTCTGTTCCTTTGGCCTAGAGAAATGACACATCAGTCACCTCTCATGCTCCTGGCATTTGGGCCACAATGCTTTATTGTAAAAATTACCCAAGTAACAAAGGATCCAAGGCAGGGGCGGACTCACAACTCATGGGGCCCTCAGGCAATAGGGGATCATGGGGCCCCTGTGTCTTTGCCAAAACTCAAAAAAGCCTATGAAAAAGGTACCAGAGGCATCTCATGGGCCCCCCTACTGACCCCGGGCCCACGGGCAGTGCCCAAGTTTCCAAATGGTCAGTCCGCCCCTGGTCCAAGGCCAACACATTTCATAGGCATTACAGAAGGTGAACCTTGCTTCTTTCTTTCAGCCAGCCGATTTGCTGGGCAGCCTCATCCCCCGACCCCTGACTGGAATCCTCTTTCTGACACTTTCCTGATAATAGTCCCTCCAGTTTACTCCCCCTCCCTATCCCATCTATCTGCTTCTTCTCTGGAGGTACCTCACCTTCACACAGGTGTGTGTTCCCCCCCGACATACAAACCCTGCATATGCCTGGAACCTCCCACCTTGCACACCCCAACACTATATTTTTACTGTGCAATGCAGATCACTCCATCTCCCCAAGTCAGCCCATTTGCTATACTGTGGCTATTCCTCACCAGCCGACAGTGTTCCCCAAGCCCATCCCTCTCCAGTCCCCTGACACCCTTCTATTTGCCCCCCCCACAAACCACTTCCCTTTTGCCCCTGTACTGTGTCCTATAACTTCCTGTACTGTACCCTTCTGCCCCCTGTACTGTACCCTATAACTCCCTGTATTGTACCTTTCTGCCCCCTGTACTGTTTCCTATAAGTCCCTGTATTGTACCCTTCTGCCCCCTGTACTGTTTTCTATAAGTCCCTGTATTGTACCCTTCTGCCCCCTGTACTGTTTCCTATAAGTCCCTGTATTGTACCCTTCTGCCCCCTGAACTGTGTCCTATAACTCCATGTACTGTACCCTTCTGCCCCCTGTACTGTGCCCTATAACTCCCTGTATTGTACCCTTCTGCCCCCTGTACTGTTCCCTATAACTCCCTGTACTGTACCCTTCTGCCCCCTGTACTGTGTCCTATAACTCCGTGTACTGTACCCTTCTGCCCCCTGTACTGTGTCCTATAACTCCGTGTACTGTACCCTTCTGCCCCCTGTACTGTGCCCTATAACTCCGTGTACTGTACCCTTCTGCCCCCTGTACTGTGTCCTATAACTCCGTGTACTGTACCCTTCTGCCCCCTGTACTGTGCCCTATAACTCCATGTATTGTACCTTTCTGCCCCCTGTACTGTGCCCTATAACTTCATGTATTGTACCTTTCTGCCCCCTGTACTGTGCCCTATAACTGCCTGTACTGTACCCTTCTGTCCCCTGTACTGTGCCCTATAACTCCCTGTATTGTACCCTTCTGCCCCCTGTACTGTACCCTATAACTCCCTGTATTGTACCATTCTGCCCCCTGTACTGTACCCTATAACTCCCTGTATTGTACCCTTCTGCCCCCTGTACTGTGCCCTATAACTCCCTGTATTGTACCCTTCTGACCCTGTACTGTGCCCTATAACTCCATGTACTGTACCCTTCTGCCCCCTGTACTGTGCCCTATAACCCCCTGTACTGGGCCCTCCTGCCTAAGGCAGCACAAAAATGAAATACACCGCTGACTTAGTCTGTCACTGACCCAGAACAAGCATGCAGCCAGTAAGGTCTGACAAGTCTGAACTCCTACATTCTTGTTCTAAGCCAGTGGACATCCTGAGTAGCAGATCAGGATGAGGATGACCAGTCTGAATCCATCAGCTTTTCAAACAAGTCAGCAATGGCAGCTCCTGTCCACTGCTGAGTATTCCACCAATATCACCATCTTTGGGCAGATCTCTTACATTTGATCCCCCCAGATATCTTTATACAACCATCCAATACATATAACCCAGCATGGAGGGGCTCAGTGAAGTTGGTGGTGAAGGTGTAAAGGTGGTGCATCGGTTCACACAAATCATAAAAGGAGATCTGCCCGGCCTCATAATCCAGATCTATCCTGATTCTGTTACTGGAGACAACACTAAATAATCGGATCCCCTTCCCATCATGTGTTGCTAAGAGTTGATTGTTCCATAACCTCTCCAAACACCAGGACTTCTTATTATAGCCAATACCTGACAGAGGCCATCCCTTCCTGTCTATACTGGGGTAACACATCCCGACTCTCCAGAACTCTGCCCCACCGATATCCACTTCCCAGTAGTGGTGCCCGGAGGAGAAACTCTGCCTGCTTAACACCTGAGGATACTGGAATCTGTTTGGTGTTTCTGGGTGATTCTGGCTATCATCTAACCAGGATGCAGTTTTTCTGTCATCTGATATATGTAGATCATTACCAGCTGTGCTCACATCCAGTAATATGTCTGCAACCCCTGACAGTCCTGATGGTTGATGTACAGGTCCAATATTTGGTCTTCCAGCCTGGTGGTGTGAGTGTTGTGCAGTGGAGGCTGCTTGGTGGTGTGGCCTGGCTGGTTCGGCTGTTTGGTGGTGTGGCCTGGCTGGTTTGGCTGCTTGGTGGTGTGGCCTGGCTGGTTCGGCTGTTTGGTGGTGTGGCCTGGCTGGTTCGGCTGCTTGGTGGTGTGGCCTGGCTGGTTCGGCTGCTTGGTGGTGTGGCCTGGCTGGTTCGGCTGCTTGGTGGTGTGGCCTGGCTGGTTCAGCTGCTTGGTGGAGTGGTCTGGCTGGTTCGGCTGCTTGGTGGAGTGGCCTGGCTGGTTTGGCTGCTTGGTAATGTGGCCTGGTTGGTTCAGCTGCTTGATGGTGTGGCCTGGCTGGTTCAGCTGCTTGGTGGAGTGGCCTGGCTGGTTTGGCTGCTTGGTAATGTGGCCTGGTTGGTTCAGCTGCTTGATGGTGTGGCCTGGCTGGTTCAGCTGCTTGGTGGTGTGGCCTGGATGGTTCGGCTGCTTGATGGTGTGGCCTGGCTGGTTCAGCTGCTTGGTGGTGTGGGCTGGCTGGTTCAGCTGCTTGGTGGTGTGGGCTGGCTGGTTCAGCTGCTTGGTGGTATGACCTGGATGATTCAGGAGAAATGCAAAACTTTTTTTTGGGACTAGAATGTGGATAGGCATGTGTGCCTGTATATCTCTGTACATTTACCCCAGACATTATATCAGATAGACCCATGTGTAGTGTGTGTGAGATCCCAACCACATCCAGATCTTCTCCATCCTGGAGGAGATTATCACATCCCTCATTATCTCCATCCTCAGTATCACATAGGTTACCTGTCCCTAAATCCTGTAAGACAGTCAGTGGATCCGTCATACTACACAGCTTCTCAATGTGAGCCATCTTCTTGGACAGCTTGTCCTTTTTTATTTCCAGCTGCCCAATCACTTCAGACAATAAAAGGGAGACCTGCTCTGCTTGCCTGCAGATCTCACTCAAGATTCTCTTCTCCAGGTCTTCCATCTGATCTCTGAGATCTTTGAACAGGGCAATGACTCTCTCTATTTCACCATCTGCTTTTCCTTGTACTTTTCTCCTCTTTTCCTGCAGCCTATGGACTCCTTCCTTGGTTTCCTCTGTGTTTATCATCAGATTCTGCAAAACATTTCTCAGTGTCGTCTTCTTCATCTCAAAGGCCACATCCAGAGTCTCCACCTGGTGTCCCCGATGTTCTCCAGCCAAACTGCAGGATGCACAGATACAGATGGAATGCTCAGTGCAGTAATATTTCAGTAGTTCCTTATGGACGGAGCATTTCCTGCCCTCTAAGGACTTGGTGAGGTCACATAGGACATGTTCTGGTGATTTGTTGTGGACTCTCAGGTGATTGTCACACAGAGAAGCTTCACAATGCAGACAGGATTTCACAGCAGGTACAGGAGTGTGAATACAGTAGGTACAGCAGATTCGGGTCTCCTCCACATCTGGCTGGGTAGACAAGAAACTGTTCACAATGTTACCAAGTTTCAGATTCCTCTGAATTGCAGGACGTTTCTCGAACCTTTGTTTACATTCAGGGCAGGAATAATCCCCAGACTCCCCCTGTGAATCCAACTCATGGTCAATACAGTCCCGGCAGAAGTTGTGTCCACAAATCATTGTTACAGGATCTGTATAAAAGTCCAGACAGATGGAACATTCCAACTCTTTCCTCACATCAGCAGACGCCATCGCTGACAGCAGAAGAGAGAAATGAAACTGAAAGTCTCTGACACTCGTCTGGCTGCTTCATCTATATTCATATGTAGGGAGGAAGCTGAAACTCGTATTCATAGGGGCAGGCTGAGGCTCGTACTCATAGGAGGAAGCTGAGACTCGTACTCATAAAGGGGAAGCTGAGACTCGTACTTATAGGAGGAAGCTGAGACTCGTACTCATAAAGGGGAAGCTGAGACTCGTACCCATAAAGGGGAAGCTGAGACTCGTACTTATAGGAGGAAGCTGAGACTCGTACTCATAAAGGGGAAGCTGAGACTCGTACTTATAGGAGGAAGCTGAGACTCGTACTCATAAAGGGGAAGCTGAGACTCGTACTTATAGGAGGAAGCTGAGACTCGTACTCATAAAGGGGAAGCTGAGACTCGTACTCATAAAGGGGAAGCTGAGACTCGTACCCATAAAGGGGAAGCTGAGACTCGTACTTATAGGAGGAAGCTGAGACTCGTACTCATAAAGGGGAAGCTGAGACTCGTACTTATAGGAGGAAGCTGAGACTCGTACTCATAAAGGGGAAGCTGAGACTCGTACTCATAAAGGGGAAGCTGAGACTCGTACTCATAAAGGGGAAGCTGAGACTCGTACCCATAAAGGGGAAGCTGAGACTCGTACTTATAGGAGGAAGCTGAGACTCGTACTCATAAAGGGGAAGCTGAGACTCGTACTTATAGGAGGAAGCTGAGACTCGTACTCATAAAGGGGAAGCTGAGACTCGTACCCATAAAGGGGAAGCTGAGACTCGTACTTATAGGAGGAAGCTGAGACTCGTACTCATAAAGGGGAAGCTGAGACTCGTACTCATAAAGGGGAAGCTGAGACTCGTACTCATAAAGGGGAAGCTGAGACTCGTACCCATAAAGGGGAAGCTGAGACTCGTACTTATAGGCGGAAGCTGAGACTCGTACTCATAAAGGGGAAGCTGAGACTCATACTTATAGGAGGAAGCTGAGACTCGTACTCATAAAGGGGAAGCTGAGACTCATACTTATAGGCGGAAGATGAGACTCGTACTCATAAAGGGGAAGCTGAGACTCATACTTATAGGAGGAAGCTGAGACTCGAACTCATAAAGGGGAAGCTGAGACTCGTACTCATAAAGGGGAAGCTGAGACTCGTACTCATAGGGGCAGGCTGAGACTCGTACTTATAGGAGGAAGCTGAGACTCGTACTTATAGGAGGAAGCTGAGACTCGTACTTATAGCAGGAAGCTGAGACTCGTACTTATAGGCGGAAGCTGAGACTCGTACCCATAAAGGAGAAGCTGAGACTCGTACCCATAAAGGGGAAGCTGAGACTCGTACCCATAAAGGGGAAGCTGAGACTCGTACCCATAAAGGGGAAGCTGAGACTCGTACCCATATAGGGGAAGCTGAGACTCATACCCATAAAGGGGAAGCTGAGACTCGTACCCATAAAGGGGAAGCTGAGACTCGTACTTATAGGAGGAAGCTGAGACTCGTACTTATAGGCGGAAGCTGAGACTCGTACTCATAAAGGGGAAGCTGAGACTCATACTTATAGGAGGAAGCTGAGACTCGTACTTATAGGCGGAAGCTGAGACTCGTACTCGTAAAGGGGAAGCTGAGACTCGTACCCGTAAAGGGGAAGCTGCGACTGGTACCCGTAAAGGGGAAGCTGAGACTGGTACCCGTAAAGGGGAAGCTGAGACTGGTACCCGTAAAGGGGAAGCTGAGACTGGTACCCGTAAAGGGGAAGCTGAGACTGGTACCCATAAAGGGGAAGTTGAGACTCGCACTCATAAAAGGAAGCTGAAACTCATACTCATAGGCGGAGGCTGAGATTCGTACTCATAGGCGGAGGCTGAGATTCGTACTCATAGGCGGAGGCTGAGATTCCTATTCATAGGCGGAGGCTTAGATTCATACGCATAGGCGGAGGCTGAGATTCGTAATCATAGGCGGAGGATGAGATTCGTACTCATAGGCAGAGGCTGAGATTCGTACTCATAGGCGGAGGCTGAGATTCGTACTCATAGGCGGAGGCTGAGACTCGCACTCATAAAAGGAAGCTGAGACTCGTACTCATAAGCGGAGGCTGAGATTCGTACTCATAGGCGGAGGCTGAGATTTGTAATCATAGGCGGAGGCTGAGATTCGTAATCATAGGCGGAGGCTGAGATTCGTACTCATAGGCGGAGGCTGAGATTCGTACTCATAGGCGGAGGCTGAGATTCGTACTCATAGGCGGAGGCTGAGATTCGTACTCATAGGCGGAGGCTGAGATTCGTACTCATAGGCGGAGGCTGAGATTCGTACTCATAGGCGGAGGCTGAGATTCGTACTCATAGGCGGAGGCTGAGATTCGTACTCATAGGCGGAGGCTGAGATTCGTACTCATAGGCAGAGGCTGAAATTCGTACTCATAGGCAGAGGCTGAGATTCGTACTCATAGGCAGAGGCTGAGATTCATACTCATAGGCGGAGGCTGAGATTTGTACTCACAGAGAAAGATTGAGATTTATATTCTTATTGACAGGTTGAGACTCATACAGTATTCATAGGGGAAGGTTGAGACTCGTAGTCATAGGAATCATTATACAGAGGGACACAGATCTACATACATACATGGGAGGATTCCCAGCAACAATCTACCTATCAGATGATAAAGGCCATTTAACAATCTGTGGAATTATATCAGCATACTTCACAATCAAAGAAACACAAAGTTGATGCATTTGGCTGTTAGTGTTGGGTAATGATGGGCAGTGTGATCGAGTCAAATGTAAGTTCAACTTGAACATGGGCCGTTCATGTGAAGAAAAAAAAAAAGTCAGCAGCTTCAAAAACTGTAGCTGCTGACTCTTAAAATAGAGACACTTACCTGTCCCTCAGTCCAGAAGTGTCCTCACCACGACTGGTTTCACCGGCCATCTTCTCTCCCTGGCACCGGCATCTTCAGTGTGGGCACCCGGCTGTGACAGCTTGCAGCTTCACAGCCGGGTGCCCACTGCGCATGCAGGAGAAGCGCTGTGCTATGTGAATGGCCCCGTCGTCTTCTAGGACCTGTGATGTGTCCCAGAAGACTACAGGGAGGGAGGGGGAGGACAACTTCCGCTTCCGATTACCTAGGCGATTGCAGCAGAAATGGGAGCGGATACCTGTCAAATTCAGGTATCCCCTCCCCTCCGCTCCCCCAAAGGTGCCATTCCTTAATGAGACTCCATAGGGGAGTTCCTTAGGGGACAAAGGCTTAAAGCGGAACTTCCCCTTTTGGGTGGAGCTCCACTTTAAGTATGTATGCATGAAGGTAAAAAAACTTCTGTGTGCAGCAGCCCCCCCCTAATACTCACCTGAGCCTGATTTCGGTCTAGTGATGTCATGTTTCACATGACTGTCATATACCTTTAAGTGTTCTTTGTATTTTGTCTCTGCTCCTCCCTTTCCTCATGAAGCAGGACACATTATGATCTTTTGACCTATCGAATGTTCATTGTTGTAAGAGTCTCTCAGTTTATGGAATAAACTTCACAAGATCTACAAGATGTCATCTGGATCGAGTCACTGCCTGTGTTATTCAACTAAGATTGGAGTTATCGCTATCTCATCACAACTGTAAGTTACAGAGATCACACTTTCAATGCTTAGATTGGAGAGACAGAACAAGTGATGCTCACAGGAGAATCAGCTTTCCTGAGTCTTCCCCTCCTCATTGACTGATACACAGCAGTGGGAGCTATTGGCTTCCACTGCTGACAATCACAGCCTGTGAGGAGGGAGAAGTGGGTGGGGCAAAGTCCCACTCTGCTGTGTCTGATGGATGCTGAAAGTGGGGTTCGGGGACGAGCAGGCGCCAGTATTGCTTGCTATGGGGCACTGCTCAGGGGGGAGGAGCCAGAAGCGCTGGCAGGGCACTGGAGAATCGGAGGATCTGGGCTGATCTGTGCAAATCAACTGTATGGAGCAGGTAAGTACACCATGTTTGTTACTGAAAGAAAAAATAAAAACAACAAACCTTGGAGTAGAGTATCGCTGTAGGTCAGAAGGTGCTATTTTCTTTTGCTTGGAATATGGATGTGCTTTTTATGTTTTATTAAAAAGTTATTTCCATGTTGTTTCTGTTAAAGATAGTTCTTTGTATTCCATACAAATGGAAAGTTCCTCCTGTCCACATTTTAATCTTGTAGCTGAAAGTTCACAATAAATATTGCTGAAATTGTACAATTCCCATATTTTGATAGACATACGGGGGTTTATTTACTAAAACTGAAGAGTGCAAAATCACACAACAACACAACAGTAAAATCAGTCTGTATATGCAGTACGGCATGCTTGTTATAACCACTGTGGAACCTAATGGGTTAATCTCCTGCATTGTGTTGAAAGGTTGTTTGATCCTGTCTTCCCTGATCCTCCCCTTGTTTTATTGTCCGCAATCCATCTGCTGATAGCACAGAGCAGCAGTGGCAAGTCTGCACATGCTCTGTTTGGTGCGTATTGCTAGATAGTTTTTTGTTTTTAATGGGAGGGTGCATGTGATCAGCACGGTCCAGTCAAAGGTTCAGGGGTCATGCAGTCTCATGGACTCTTTTTGAGTCATAGCATAAACTCGAGATTTGGACCTTCAGACATGTAATGCCCTGCAGATTAGCGAGATAGGATTTCTTTTCCTTTTTCAGAGACTGAGTAGCAGCCAGGTAGTGAGGTCACCTCAGGAGAGGCTGGGAGGCTCTACAGGGCAGGACTTCTGCAGCCTGCACACCTTTCCAGAAACCTGAGAACTTTCTGGAGCAAGGGAGAGGAGGGGAGGAGGCCCAGATCTGCATGTTTGAGGGACCTTGGCCAATCCCCTGGAAGGAAGCTGGGCATGGTGACCAGGGCAACCCTCAAATATCAGAGAGCTTAGGGAATAGTGTGCAGTGTCGGGTGGAAGATGGAGCCTGGGAGGGGGCCCAGGGAGGGGAGTCTACCTACAGGCAGGATGCTGGAGAGGAGGATCTCCACTGCCTCATCTCCTGGGGAGGACAGCCTATGTAGCAAGGAAGGAGCCATCCCAGCCACCAACCCACCAAGCTAACAGGACAGGACAGTGTAGGTACTCCTACACCCCCTGCGCCAGATAAGGGGAGAGGGCGGTCAGGTGCAAGACCCAACTAGTTCTCATCTGGGACTGTTCAATTGACAGCTTCTGGGCCCCTTTGCCCAGGGATACTCTCAGTGCAGCTGTGTGAAGCGGAGGAATCATCCAGGATCTGAGGAGGAACATTGAAGGGGTTTAGTGCTCCTTAAAGAGAGACTGTTTCTAATCCGCATTTTTGTAAATATTTGCTAAGGTGTTGTCCTCCAGTTATACAGCTCCTTGGGCATCCCATATACCCCTAGACCCCCCCTAGACCCCTTCCAAGTCCATCTCATTATTGAAATCACAAAGCCAAGCTCAAGGACTGTTTACTGACTCCGGTGTGCAAAGTGTGGGAAATGCATGTTGCCTTGCTGTGCCTAGCTTAGGGGGACCCAATTCAAAAGCCAGAGGCCCCCAAGGGGGTGGTGCTTTAGGCAAAAGGATATTTTAGTGACTGGACCTCCCTGAATTTTAATTCAATACCCCTGAACTAAACCCTCCATTTTTAATATGAATTGGTAGACAGGGTCAGTGTGGTTTGCTTGCAGGCTAGCTGGTATGTGTGTTGGGACACTTTGTCTGCTCTCTCTCTCCCTCCTCCCAGGACTCACTGAGAGCAGCAGGAGCCATTGGCCCTTGCCGCTGTCAATCATATCCAGTGATGTGGAATTGGGTGGAGGGGGGCAAGCCAAACTGTTTTGGCTCAGGATCAAGCCCAAACATGCCACCATGAGAAGCAGCTTCCTATGGTGGCACAGGGAGAAGAGGAGGAGCCAGGAGCACTGGTGAGGGACCCAAAAACAAGAGATTTGAGGCTGCTCTGTGCAAAACCATTGGACAGAGCAAGTATAACATTATAACATGTTTATTAAAAAAAAAACAAAAAATAAAAAAACAAACAAACCAAAACTTTACAATCACTTTAAGAGTTTTACGTGGCATTTGTTACATTTCTGTTTTTAATTTAAAGTGCAGAATGTACATTTGCAGGATTGGAGATTATGGCTTTGGTGTCTGCCTATATTCTGGCAACATTTGTATCTTCTCAATGATTAACTCGGCTGTTTGCTGTCCAGGTACATTCCTTAGTGACACATTGGCTAATGTCGCCTGAATGATTATCTGGCCTATTCGAATCAAAGTTTTGTTACATGCAATGGCTTGGCAACACAAACCGTGGGGTTTGGAAGAGAAAGGAGAGAGAGGAGAGAGAAGGGAGAGAGAGGAGAGAAAGAAGGGAGAGTGAGAGGAGAGAGAAGAGAGAGTGAGGGGAGAGAGAAGAGAGAGTGAGGGGAGAGAGAAGAGAGAGTGAGGGGAGAGAGAAGGGAGAATGAGGGGAGAGAGAAGGGAGAGTGAGGGGAGAGAGAAGAGAGAGTGAGGGGAGAGAGAAGAGAGAATGAGGGGAGAGAGAAGGGAGAGTGAGGGGAGAGAGAAGAGAGAGTGAGGGGAGAGAGAAGAGAGAGTGAGGGGAGAGAGAAGGGAGAATGAGGGGAGAGAGAAGGGAGAGTGAGGGGAGAGAGAGAGAGGAGAGAGAGAATGGAAAGAGAATGGAGAGAGAGGGGGGAGAGGAGAGGGAGAGAAGGGAGAGTGAGAGGAGAGAGAAGAGAGAGTGAGGGGAGAGAGAAGGGAGAATGAGGGGAGAGAGAAGGGAGAGTGAGGGGAGAGAGAGAGAGGAGAGAGAGAATGGAAAGAGAATGGAGAGAGAGGGGGGAGAGGAGAGAGAGAGGGGGAGAGGAGAGAGAGGGGGGGGAGGAGAGGGAGAGAAGGGAGAGTGAGGGGAGAGAGAAGGGAGAGTGAGGGGAGAGAGGAGAGAGAGAAGGGAGAGTGAGGGGAGAGAGGGAAGAGAGAGTGGGGGAAGAGAGGGGAGATGGGAGAGAGGAGAGAGAGAAAGAGGAGAGAGAGAAGGGAGAGTGAGGGGAGAGAGAGAGGGAGAGTGAAGGGAGAGAGGAGGGGGGAAGAGAGAGAGAGGGGGAAGAGAGAGAGGGGGAAGAGAAAGAGAGAGAGATGGGGGGAGAGGGGGAGGGAGAGTTAGGGGAGAGAGAGAGAGGGGAGAAGAGGGGGGGAGAGGGAGAGAGAGTGGAGAGAGAGCGCGGGAGGGGGGATGGAATAGAGAGGGAGAGGAGAGAAGGAAGAGAAAGTGAGGGGAGAGAGAGAAGGGAGAGTGAGGGGAGAGATGAGAGAGAGATGAGAGAGAGAGATAGAAGGGATAGAGGGAAGAGAGAGAAGAGAGATAGGGGGGAAAGAGAGAGAGGGGGAGAGAGAGGGGGGTGGAGAGAAGGGAGAGTGAGGGGAGAGAGAGTAAGGGGGAGGGGGAGAGAAGAGGTGGAGAGACAGAGGGGAGAGAGAGAGAGAGAGAAGGGGGAGAGAGGGGGGAATGAGGGGAGAGAGAGTAAGGGGGGGAGAAGAGGGGGAGAGACAGAGGGGAGAGAGAGCGAGAGAGAGAGCGAGAGAGGGGGGGAAGAGAGAGGGGAGAGGGGAGAGAGAGACCACTTTCTGGACAATATCGTTCTTTTGGAAAGCAACTGAAGTACACTCGTCCAGCAATGAAGGATACTGCTTCACACTCTCCAACGCTTCAGTTGATTGATAAATTGGAAGAAAAGCAGTCTACAGGAAGACAAATGGTGTTTCTGGGCGCAATGCTGAATGTCCAAGCCACCATAGTACAACTCCCTTAGAAAATAATAGACCCTCTAATTCGGAAGGAGAAGAGGGCATTGTCAGCAATCTCCTTACCTTCCAGAACTTGTCTGAGCATTCCAGTATCCATGACTGCCACTTTACCAATGCTCCAGTGGGCCCAGTGGCACACTAGAACATTTCAAAATTCATTCCTCTCGCAGTGGGATGGAGCATTGATGTGTTAGCCGATTATTATTCTGAAGGTGGTGAAGCAGTCACTGTGGTGGAGGACTCGTGCTGGAAATCTGAGGAAGTATTGCCATATTGTTAGCCATTATTGTTATAGCTACGTTGGATGCTAACCTGGGAGAGCCCATTATCAGAACCAGGCAGCCCAGGGACAATGAGACTATCCCCTATGATGCAAACGCTAAAAATATTTTCAAGCATTTCTAGCATTCAATCCTTCCCCAACGTTGAAATGTGTCCTATGCCTGGACAACACAGTTATTTTAGCCTACATCCAAAGACAAAGGGCACCAGGAGTCACACTCTACTGAGTTAAGTTTAGCCCATTCTGTATTCTGTATTGGGTTCAAGTGCACTTAGCAGATTTGAAAACAATATACACTATACTGCCAAAAGTATTGGGTCGCCGCCCTTTCCACGCACATGACCTTTAATGCCCCCCAGTCTTAGTCCGTAGGGTTCAGTATTGAATTGGCCCCGCCCTTTGCAGCTATAACAGCTTCAACTCTTCTGGGAAGGCCGTCCACAAGGTTTAGGAGGGTGTCTATGGGAAGGTTGGACCATTCTTCCAGAAGCACATTTGTCAGGTCAGGCACTGATGTCGGGGGAGGAGGCCTGGCTCGCAGTCTCCGCTCTAATGTATCCCAAAGGTGTTCTATGGGGTTGAGGTCAGGACTCTGTGCAGGACAGTCAAGTTCCTCCACCCCAAACTGGCTCCTCCATGTCTTTATGGACCTTGCTTTGTGCACTAGTGCGCAGTCATGTTGGAACAGGAAGGGGCCATCCCCAAACTCTTCCCACAAAATTGGGGGCATGAAATTGTCCAAAATGTCTTGGTATGCTGATGCCTTAAGAGTTCCCTTCACTGGAACTAGGGGGCCAAGCCCAACCCATGAAAAACAACCCTACACCATAATCCCCCCTCCACCAAACTTTACAATTGGCACAATGCAGTCAGGCAAGCACCGTTCTTCTGGCAACCGCCAAACCCAGACACGTCCATCGGATTTCCAGACAGAGAAGCGTGATTGGTCCCTCCATAGAACACGTTTCCCCTGCTCTAGAGTCCAGTGGCGGCGTGCTTTACACCACGGCATCTGACGCTTTGCATTGCACTTGGTGATGGAAGGCTTGGATGCAGCTGCTCGGCCATGGAAACCCATTCCATGAAGCTCTCTACGCACTGTTGTTGGGCTCATCTGAAGGCCACACCAAGTTTGGAGGTCTTTAGCTATTGACTCTGCAGACAGTTGGCGACTTCTGCGCACTGTGTGCTTCAGCATGCGCTGACCCCGCCCTGTCATGTGACGTGGCCTACCACTTGGTGGCTGAGTGGCTGTTGTTCCCAGTGGCTTCCACTTTGTTATAATCCCACTAACAGTTGAGCGTGGAATATTTAGTAGCCAGGAAATGTCACGGATGGACTTATTGCACAGGTGGCAGCCTATCACGGGACCACGCTTGGAGTCACTGAGCTCCTGAGAGCGACCCATTCTTTCACCAATGTTTGTAGAAGCAGTCTGCATGCCTAGGGGCTTGATTGTATACACCTGTGTCCATGGAGGGGATTGGAACACCTGAATCACATGATATGGAGGGGATTGGAACACCTGAATCACATGATTTGGAGGGGATTGGAACACCTGAATCACATGATATGGAGGGGATTGGAACACCTGAATCACATGATTTGGAGGGGATTGGAACACCTGAATCACATGATATGGAGTGGATTGGAACTCTGGAATCACATGATATGGAGGGGATTGGAACACCTGAATCACATGATATGGAGGGGATTGGAACACCTGAATCACATGATATGGAGGGGATTGGAACACCTGAATCACATAATATGGAAGGGATTGGAAAACCTGAATCACATGATATGGAGGAGATTGGAACACCTGAATCACATGATATGGAGGGGATTGGAACACCTGAATCCAGTTATTTGTATTGTAAACTGTAACGATCAGGGCCCCCTGTTTCCTCTTGTACCAAATTGTATTGTAACTGTAATGTCCACCTTCATGTTGTAAGTGTCCCAACACTTTTGGCAATATAGTGTGTACTGTATCTATATGGAAGTGACCCCATAGCAGAGAGTCTGGGGTGGGAGCTGTATAGAGAGGACTGGTATGCTATGTGATGCACTTTTCTCTGGCACCAATTCCCCTGCAATAAATCTGGGGTCTAATAGACCCCCGGATCTCTCCATAAAGAGGACCTGTCATGGCCCATGCTATCACAAGGGATGTTGTTCATTTCTGAAAGCAATAAAAGCGATAACAAAAATTAGATACAGTGCAATTTTTTTTTAAATAAAATAAATAAACAAAAATTAAACTGCCCCACCTACATGCAAATGAGCTGGTAGGCCCCGCACCCATATGTAAACGGCAATCGCACCACACGTGAGGTATCGCCACAAATGTCAGAGCGAGGGAAATCATTTTAGCTCCGGACTTCCTCTGTATTTCTGGTAACCTGTTAACGGGTCACCTATGGAGATTTTTGGGTACCTTAGTTTGGCGCCACTCCACAGCCGGACATAAGTGTGACATGTTTATTATCCATCTACTCGGCTTAACATCATATTTTATATTTTACTAAACGATTGGGTTTTATAATGTGTTTTTGTGCATTAAGATTCATTAAAGTGCTTTTTTCTTTTTCAAAAAAATGTGTGTTTAATAAAACTGCTGTGTATATTGTGCGACATAAAAATATGCAACACCCACCATTTATATCTCTAGGGCTTCTGCTTAGAAATATAGAAAGTATTAAGGTTTTAAGTAGTTTTATAGCAAAACAAAAATGATGGTTTTTTTTACATGTAGGAGAGGAATGTCAGAATTGGCCTTGAATGGTTAACCTACCATTATAGGCAGCATCACTAGGGATGTGCAGTCAGTTGAATGAATTGGACAGTTACAGTGTGTGAGGATGATGTGATATTCTGTCCCAAGTGTAAATGGAGGTTTCATTCAAAGCTGTCCGTGTCATCTACTGGGAAAGAGATTAATGAGTTATATCAATGCCTAGTCATGGTGTATCACTGTGATGTACAAACTGTGGCCCTTTGCTTGCTTTTATCTGGCCCCTGGTCCATTATTCCCCCCACTGTGAGCAACAGTGGGGCATAGTTCTTGTCACTGACACCAACAATGGGGCACTATTCCTCTCACTGACACCAATGGGTCACTATTTGACCCTCTAATACCAATGATGGGGAACTATTCCTCCTACTGACATCAACAATGGAGCACCATGCCTGAGACCAATGGGGCACTATTCCTCCCACTAATACCAATGATGGGGCACTATTCCTCCCACTGATACCAATGATGAGGCACTATTCCTCCCACTGACACCAATGATGGGGCACTATTCCTCCCACTGATACCAATGATGGGGCACTATTCCTCCCACTGACACCAATGATGGGGCACTATTCCTCCCACTGATACCAACGATGGGGCACTATTCCTCCCAGTAATACCAATGATGGGGCACTATTCCTCCCACTGACACCAAAGATGGGTCACTATTCCTCCCACTGACACCAATGATGGGGCACTATTGCTCCCACTGACACCAAAGATGGGTCACTATTCCTCCCACTGACACCAATGAAGGGGCACTATTCCTCCCACTGACACCAATGATGGGGCACTATTCCTCCCACTGATACCAATGATGGGGCACTATTCCTCCCACTGATACCAATGATGGGGCACTATTACGTCCACTGATACCAATGATGGGACACTATTCCTCCCACTGACACCAATGATGGGGCACTATTCCTCCCACTGATACCAATGATGGGACACTATTCCTCCCACTGACACCAATGATAGGACACTATTCCTCCCACTGATACCAATGATGAGGCACTATTCCTCCCACTGATACCAATGATGGGGCACTATTCCTCCCACTGATACCAATGAAGGGGCACTATTCCTCCCACTGACACCAATGATGGGGCACTATTCCTCCCACTGACACCAATGATGGGGCACTATTTCTCCCACTGATACCAATGATGGGGCAATATTCCTCCCACTGACAATAATGATGAGGCACTATTCCTCCCCGTAATACCAAAAAGGGTACACTGTTTAGCCCCACTGACACCAGGACATTTTGTACTCCTGCTGGCCACAGTCCGGCCCCCCTAAAGTTTAAAGGACAGGAAATTGGCCCTTAGTTTAGAGAGTTTGGGGACCCCTGGTATATTGCATAGACCTGGGAGTGAAGCTTCCTGCTGTCAATGGTTCATAAGGAATAAACAAGTGCTGCCACCTGCTGTATCCCCAGCAAATGACGCCATCTTTGGCACATTGGCTTACACAGCCTGAGAATCCAAAACCATGTAAGCAAAGAGGTGGGGATAGCGGCGACATCACTGCCAATGACATTGATCAAATACAGCAATATTTGGTCATTTATGTCACTATCTTTGCTCCTCCCCTTTTTTGCTGATGATAGTTTGGGGAGCTGTCTTTTGGCTATGAGTATAGTCAGGATAGTTCTTGTGCACTGGGTCCGTTGGGTCCATTGGGTCCATTGGGTTTCACTTGCAGCAAGATGGGGGGCATCATGATTGACAATGAAATTATGAGTGGAATTTTTTTAGGGATTTTTTTTTTTTTTTTAAAAAGGACCTGTCAAAAATGTTGGGTGTTTTTATTTCCAGGTTACTCTTTATATTGTGAACGAGTAGGGGTACTATATGCCCCTTATACACACAGACGGGGAAAAGACTGGTGTCTGGAGGTCCCCTTATTTGTTTACAAGGGAGTAGTTTATCGACACACATGATTGTAACTGCTTTTATGTCGGAAAAATCATATTAGAGTTTTGGAGAAGAGCTTGTCGACATATATTAAGTATGAAGTCTTGTAATATGAAGCTTCCTCTTGGATGGCATGTAGTGGATGTTCATGAGGGTGTCTTTCCTCAGATCCAGTTTTTAATCCTTGATTGGATCCACCCTGGCTTACATGGAGGGAACTGGAACAAATGTCTCCTCCAATGCGAACTCTTTAAATTGAATGATATCTGTACCGTCCTGACGTTTGGGGGATATCTGTACTGTCCTGACATTTGGGGGATATCTGTACTGTTCTGACATTTGGGGGATATCTGTCCTGTTCTGACATTTGGGGGATATCTGTCCTGTTCTGACATTTGGGGGATATCTGTACTGTCCTGACATTTGGGAGATATCTGTACTGTCCTGACATTTGGGGGATATCCATACCGTCCTGACATTATTAGCTGAAGTGAGTATAGTAGGCGATAATCTGATAGATTGGGGTAGAGAGTTCCAGAGGATGGAGGAGGCTCTGGAGAAGTCCTGGAGAAGAGCATGGGAGGAGGAGCTAGAGAGCAGGAGGTTGTGGGAGGAGCGGAGAGGATGGTTTGGGTGATATTTGGAGACAAGATTGGTGATGTAATTTGGGGCGGAGTTATAAATGGGTTTATACGTTATTGTTAATATTTTGAATTTTATTAGTTGGGCAATGGGAAGCCAGTGGAGGGATTGACAGAGAGGGGTGGAGGACACTGAATGGAGGCCAGTGGAGGGATTGGCAGAGAGGGGTGGAGGACACTGAATGGAGGCCAGTGGAGGGATTGGCAGAGAGGGGTGGAGGACACTGAGTGGAGGTCAGTGGAGGGATTGGCAGAGAGGGGTGGAGGACACTGAATGGAGGCCAGTGGAGGGATTGGCAGAGAGGGGTGCAGGACACTGAATGGAGGCCAGTGGAGGGATTGGCAGAGAGGGGTGGAGGACACTGAGTGGAGGTCAGTGGAGGGATTGGCAGAGAGGGGTGGAGGACACTGAATGGAGGCCAGTGGAGGGATTGGCAGAGAGGGATGGAGGACATTGAATGGAGGCCAGTAGAGGTATTAGCAGAGAGGGGTGGAGGACACTGAGTGGAGGTCAGTGGAGGGATTGGCAGAGAGGGATGGAGGACACTGAGTGGAGGCCAGTGGAGGGATTGGCAGAGAGGGGTAGAGGACACTGAATGGAGGCCAGTGGAGGGATTGGCAGAGAGGGGTGGAGGACACTGAGTGGAGGTCAGTGGAGGGATTGGCAGAGAGGGATGGAGGACACTGAGTGGAGGTCAGTGGAGGGATTGGCAGAGAGGGATGGAATGGTTAGTAAGGTGGATGAGTCTGGTAGCAGCATTTTTATTCTCTAAAAGGAGCGGTACTGGGAGGTAAGTAGGGGGCGGGGACAAGTGACTCAGAAGGGGGGAGCTCCTGCACCCATTGTTTGAGGAAAAAAAGCCCTGAATATCTGATACATTCCCTTTCTGGGGACCATATATTGGGTGGATGTTTGTATCCGGGATATGGGAGGGGAGCTTGCTCTGTCCACTCCACGCATCAACGTGGTATTGTAGTACCTCCAGGACTGATGCATGAAAAAAAAAGAAGCTGCATTGGCTTTTATCCATTTATTCTCTCCCAAGCTGTGTACCGTAAATGGTGAATGGACTTAGGAAGTAATAAGATCCCGGAATGATTTACCATGTCTGATCAAAGGTAACCAAGGTGAATTAATAATTTGGGGATCAGAAGAGTCAGAACTGGAGAAAATTATAGACAGATTATTTGAAGGACATTCATCGAAAGGGAATCACATCAACTGCCTTCGGGGTCCCTTCCAGGTCTGTTTACTTACATTATGCCAACCAACATTGGCCGATTTGTACAATTCCTTCGGTGTTGCAGTAAAGTGACAATCCACACATCAAATTGTTATTTTAATGTAAAAAGGTACTTTTTTTTTCAAGACTTAAAAAATGACTTCAACGCTCCCACCGTTTGACCTATAGCCTAGTCTGCCTTAATAATTTGAGCTTTGGCTACCATGAGCGTTGTGGTGACGGGTGTACAGTCTGCACCTGCTACCAAGGCTCTGAGGGTGGCCAACCATGCAGCTGCTCCGGTTATCGGCTGGCGTGCGTTCCAGAGCGAAGCCGTCCATTTTGGACTTTTTTTCTTTTGGCCAGCAAAGTGGCAGTTTTTGTATCTCTTTGTGCTTTGCCATGGTTTGGTCCCTGCATACGTGTCAGTCCTACTTAGCCACGCCCCAACACTTCAAGGTTTGTACTGCTATGTTAGGGTCACGCACACATTTAATTATGTATTATTATTATTTTGTAGATTTTGTTTAAAGATTTTATGAATTTGAATGGCATTGGATGTGACTGAGGTAGTATTTGCATTGCACTGCATTTGTTTTTCTGCAAATAATGTGGGTTATGTGATGTGAGATTTGTACTTGTGTATAGAATTTGAGGTGAAGATTCATGTTCTGTTATACCCACCCACAGAGGGGGGGGGCCCCCCTTTTTGGGGCATCATGTGATCCTTCCAACTACTATATAAAGATCAGTTATGCATTGCCCAAAACTGGCTCTGAGGAAGAGAGGATCCCGCCTCGAAACACGCCAGCATTTTGGAAAGTCGGCTCCTGCATGGAACTTGTCTAGTAGACCAGGCTGTTTGGAGCACACTTTGGACTTTGATGTGCCTTATTGATGATGTCATTTTCTGAGTATACAGCCATACTTTTTACAATAATAAAGATATCGGGGCTCTTGACATGATGTATGAGGGTGGGTGTCACATACTTTAGATAGTGAGCCTGACGTGAAGAGGCAGGCCTCCCGTACAGTTCCGGCTTGAGGGCCACTGATGGTGGGACAGTAGCCACAGGAACACGGCGAGGTATGAGTGCCTGTGATTAGTCCAGTTGTACGTGCGTGAGTGGAAGTCCAGAAGCAGGACAGGTGGAAGGTGGACAGCTTGCCACGGATTTTGCTCGATGACAGGTCATAGATTAAAGCAGGGAGCAGAATCCAGATGCGGAATTGCCGGACTGATGGACTGTAGCCAACAGGATGGAAGATGCAAGGTCAGACAAGCCGGGTCGGTAACAGTTGGGCAGATCAAGCGCAGATGGCAGAGAAGTCAGGTCCCAGGCCAAGTCAGCAGCAGAGGCACAATTGGACAAGATCAGGAGGCAGAAGAGTAGTCCAAGACAAGCCGGGGTGGCGGGCCGGGTAGCAGACAAGTGAAGAGCAGGAACAAGCCGGGGTCGGGGCGGGTAGCCGACAAGCGAAGATCAGGAACAAGCCGGGGTCGGGGTGTATAGCAGACGAGCGAAGATCAGGAACAAGCCAGGGTCGGGGTGGGTAGCAGATGAGCGAAGATCAGGAACAAGCAGGGGTCGGGGTGGGTAGCAGACGAGCGAAGATCAGGAACAAGCCAGGGTCGGGGTGGGTAGCAGATGAGCGAAGATCAGGAACAAGCCTGGGTCGGGGCGGGTAGCAGACAAGCGAAGATCAGTAACAAGCCGGGGTAGGGGCGGGTAGCAGACAAGCAAAGATCAGGAACAAGCCGGGGTCGGGGCGGGTAGCAGACAAGCGAAGATCAGGAACAAGCCGGGGTCGGGGCGGGTAGCAGACAAGCGAAGATCAGGAACAAGCAGGGGTCGGGGTGGGTAGCAGACGAGCGAAGATCAGGAACAAGCCAGGGTCGGGGTGGGTAGCAGATGAGCGAAGATCAGGAACAAGCCAGGGTCGGGGTGGGTAGCAGATGAGCGAAGATCAGGAACAAGCCGGGGTCGGGGCGGGTAGCAGACAAGCGAAGATCAGGAACAAGCTGGGGTCGGGACGGGTAGCAGACAAGCGAAGATCAGTAACAAGCCGGGGTAGGGGCGGGTAGCAGACAAGCGAAGATCAGGAACAAGCCGGGGTCGGGGCGGGTAGCAGACAAGCGAAGATCAGGAACAAGCCGGGGTCGGGGCGGGTAGCAGACAAGCGAAGATCAGGAACAAGCCGGGGTCGGGGCGGGTAGCAGACAAGCGAAGATCAGGAACAAGCCGGGGTCGGGGCGGGTAGCAGACAAGCGAAGATCAGGAACAAGCCGGGGTCGGGGCGGGTAGCAGACAAGCGAAGATCAGGAGCAAGCCGGGGTCGGGGCAGGTAGCAGACAAACGAAGATCAGGAGCAAGCCAGGGTTGGGGCAGGTAGCAGACAAGCGAAGATCAGGAACAAGCCGGGTAATATCAGAGGTCGGGCACAAGGATGAGGAACACTCAGAAGCTGCAGAACAAACCGCAATGAGGCAAGACTGCAGCCAGTTTAAATGGCCCTTTTGGTGCCAGCATTGGTGACAGGTGCGCTACTGGATGTACGAGTGCGCATGCGCGCCTTTGCCAAAATCCAATCACATCTGTGTGACCTGTTATTGTTCTGCGTATGCGCATACCTATGTGCAGCGAATCCTCACTGGCACTATGGACAAGCCTTTCCTAACAGTGGGGGTGCTCTGGACATCTAGCCTTAGAGATACAACCAGCCCTTTGTGGGCAATGCTAATGCTAATGTGGCCCATAATGGAACTGAGCTTGACACCCCTGGGTTAGGCAAAGAGAGAGGTGGTGTTTGACCCCCCGCCTGCCGGGCACTTCTACCCCCTTCCTGCCCAGGCCAGTTTTCAGCGCTGTCGCACTTTGAATGACAATTGCGCAGTCATGCAACATTGTAACCATATGAAATTTTTATCAATTTTTTCTCACAAATAGTGCTTTCTTTTGGTGATATTTACTTGTTTTTATTTTTTTGGGGTTTTTTTTGCGCTATAAACGAAAAAAGGGCAGAAAATGTGGGAAAAAAACGTTCTTTGTTTCTATTATAAAATTTTGTAAACGGGAACTTTTCTCCTTCATTGATGTGCATTGATGAGGCTGCACTGATAGGTGGCACTGATGAGCTGGCACTCATAGGTGGCACTGATGATGGGTACTGATAATAGGTACTGAATGGCGCAACTGGGCACTGACTGGCGGCAATGATGGGCACAGGTGGGTTGCACTGCTGGGCACAAGTGGGTGGCACTGGTGGGTGGCACTGTTGGGCACAAATCAGGGCACTGAGCCAATGAGGGGGCACTTTTCCTCCCACTGACACCAATAATGGGGCACTATTCTTCCCACTGATACCAATGATGGGGCACTATTCCTCCCACTGACATCAATGATGGGGCACTATTCCTCCCACTGACACCAATGATGGGGCACTATTCCTCCCACTGACACCAATGATGTGGCACTATTCCTCCCACTGACACCAATGATGGGGCACTATTCCTCCCACTGACACCAATGATGCGGCACTATTCCTCCCACTGACACCAATGATGCGGCACTATTCCTCCCACTGACGCCAATGATGGGGCACTATTCCTCCCACTGACCCCAATGTTGGGGCACTATTCCTCCCACTGACGCCAATGATGGGGCACTATTCCTCCCACTGACGCCAATGATGGGACACTATTCCTCCCACTGACGCCAATGATGGGGCACTATTCCTCCCACTGACGCCAATGATGGGGCACTATTCCTCCCACTGACACCAATGATGAGGCACTATTCCTCCCACTGACACCAATGATGGGGCACTATTCCTCCCACTGACACCAATGACGGGGCACTATTCCTCCCACTGACACCAATGATGAGGCACTATTCCTCCCACTGACACCATTGATGGGGCACTATTCCTTCCACTGACACCAATGTATCTAGCATAACTATATTACAATAGTACAAAGAACTTACAAAACAGGCTATTTTTATTTGCACTTTAAATTTTGGGATTGATGTGGATGTACATCATGGTAATTTCTTCTATAGTGTGGCACTACCCTCGTAAGGGCCTCTGGCTTTGTTTGGGTCCCCCTGTGCTCTGCACAGCCAAGCAGCTCACATTTTCCACACTTGCACCTTGAGAGTCAGTAAACAATCTTTGAGCTGGTTTTTAGTTGTTTTTATTAAGGGGTTAACAATTTGGATGGGGTCTAGGGGTATATGGGATGCACAAGAAACTGTAACACTGGAGGACAAACTTCTTAGCAACTTTGTGCAAATAAAAATAGCAACAGTCTCTGTTAAGGAATGCTATAGTCATATTTGATGTACCTCTTCAGACCCCGTATGAATCCTCCTCTCTAACCAGCTGTACCTAGGGTATCCCTGTGCAAGGGGGTCTCAAGAGCTTGCAGTTAAGCAGTTCCAGATGAAGACTAGTTGGGTATTGCACCTGACTGCCCTCTCCCCTTATCTGGCCCGGGGGTGTAGGAGTACTTACTCTGTCCTTTCCTGTTTTCTTGGTGGGTTGGTGGCTGCCTTCAGGCCTTATGCTGGGCTGGTCCCTTCCCTGCTACACAGGTTGTCCTCCCAAGGAGATGTTGGGACAGAGGGGATCCTGCTTTCCAGCAACCTGCCTGTAGGTAGGCTACCTTCCCTGAGGCCCCCTCCCAGTCTCCTCACTCCAACCTTCCTCTCAGTCCATCTTCCACCCGACATGGACCACTATTCCCCAGGCTCTGTGATATTTCGAGGGCTGCCCTGGCCAGCATGCCCAGGCTCCTGCCAAGGTTCCTCAAACATGCAGATCTGGGCCTCCTCCCCTCTTTCAGAAAGTTCTGGAAGGGTTGGAGAGTTCCAGAAGCCCTGACCTGTAGAGCCGTCCAGCCTGTCCCGAGATGAACTTTCTACCTCACTCCCAGGCTGACTCCTCCCAGGCTGCTACTCATCCTCTGTCTAAAAAAAGAATAAAACAAACAGTCTATATAGCTAACCTAGTATCTAGTATAACTATATTACAATAGTGCAAAGAACTTACAAAACAGGCTATTTTTATTTGCACTTTACATTTTTTTGTGAATCAAATGAGTACCTTACTAGTTCATGTGGGGGGAAATCCGGATGCCCCCTTATTGTTAATGGGGGCTCCCAAATTTTGAAAAGCCCCTGCCTGCAGTCCCCCACAACCACCAGGCCAGGGCTCTGGGAAAAAGGCCCTTGTCCTCAACACGGGGAAAAAGTGCTTTGCCAGATAAGTCTCCAACATTGAGGGCATGTGACCAGGGGCGGACTGACAACTCATGGGGCCCCCGGGCAATAGGGATCATGGGGCCCCTGTGTCCTTGCCCAAACTCAAAAAAGCCTATGAAAAAGGTACCATGGGGGCCCCCTACTGACCCCGAGGGCCCGAGTTTCCAAATGGTCAGTCCGCCCCTGCATGTGACCTAGTATGGTTCAGGAGGGGGGGGGGGGGGGCAGACACCAGTCTCCTCCTTTTCCTGGCTGTCCAGGATGTATGCTCAGATTAAAAGTCTAGAATGGATTTTAGAGGAAACCTCTTTTTTGAGTGGCATCCCGCTTAAAATTCATATCAGACCTAATAGGCCTGGTAGGAGTTATGGGGAACCCCAAGTCTTCTTTTTTTTTTTTTTTTTGTGTGTGTGGAGGTCTACCATTAACATCTATATCAGACTCTTCTGCAGGATTTTTTTTCCATCAAGGCAGTGCCCAGCCTCCGATGTCATTTGTTTGATAACACCCTGCTTATTATTCCAGAAAATGTTCAGAATTTTTTTTTTTCTAACATGCAGCTCATCACTAATGCTGACCTATAAAGGGATATAGAAAACCCTGTTTTGTCATGCATGTTGTAACAACATCCCACAAATGGGAAAAAAAGTACAAAAATGTAAATATACAATATGGACAAGGCATTTCACAGAAAACTACCAAAATTGACAGCAGTAAAAGAATATTGAAAGTATGGAACCGCAAGCATGAAAAAAATCTAATTTATTTCAAAGCTGAACTTCGTTTTTTTTAAATTATTATTTTTTTTAAATTTTACCTGCATGTGTTTCCTTGGTGATTTATCTCCATAAAAACCTTTATCACAGCTCCTATTCTATCAGTCAAAAAGCACCTAATGTGGAGTGATGAGAAAAGGTATTTAGAATTTTATATTTACTAAAATAGTTGCATTTCCATGTTCTGTGTACTGTGGGCGACCAGATATAGTGAATGCGGGGTCCGGGGAGACCGGATATAGTGAATGCGGGGGCCGGGGAGACCGGATATAGTGAATGCGGGGTCCGGGGAGACCGGATATAGTGAATGCGGGGTCCGGGGAGACCGGATATAGTGAATGCGGGGTCCGGGGAGAGCGGATATAGTGAATACGGGGTCCGGGGAGACCGGATATAGTGAATGCGGGGTCCGGGGAGACCGGATATAGTGAATGCGGGGTCCGGGGAGACCGGATATAGTGAATGCGGGGTCCGGGGAGACCGGATATAGTGAATGCGGGGTCCGGGGAGACCGGATATAGTGAATGCAGGGTCCGGGGAGAGCGGATATAGGGAATGCGGGATCCGGGGAGAGCGGATATAGGGAATGCGGGGTCCGGGGAGAGCGGATATAGTGAATGCGGGGTCCGGGGAGAGCGGATATAGTGAATGTGGGGTCCGGGGAGAGCGGATATAGTGAATGCGGGGTCCGGGGAGAGCGGATATAGTGAATGTGGGGTCCGGGGAGAGCGGATATAGTGAATAGTGAATGCAGGGTCTGGGGAGAGCGGATATAGTGAATGTGGGGTCCGGGGAGAGCGGATATAGTGTATGCAGGGTCCGGGGAGAGCGGATATAGTGTATGCGGGGTCCGGGGAGAGCGGATATAGTGAATGCGGGGTCCGGGGAGAGCGGATATAGTGAATGCGGGGTCCGGAGAGAGCGGATATAGTGAATGCGGGGTCCGGAGAGAGCGGATATAGTGAATGCGGGGTCCGGAGAGAGCGGATATAGTGAATGCGGGGTCCGGGGAGAGCGGATTTAGTGAATGCGGGGTCCGGGGAGAGCGGATTTAGTGAATGCGGGGTCCGGGGAGACCGGATATAGTGAATGCGGGGTCCGGGGAGAGCGGATATAGTGAATGCGGGGTCCGGGGAGAGCGGATATAGTGAATAGTGAATGCAGGGTCTGGGGAGAGCGGATATAGTGTATGCGGGGTCCGGTGAGAGCGGATATAGTGTATGCGGGGTCTGGGGAGAGCGGATATAGTGTATGCGGGGTCCGGTGAGAGCGGATATAGTGTATGCGGGGTCTGGGGAGAGCGGATATAGTGTATGCGGGGTCCGGGGGGAGCGGATATAGTGAATGCGGGGTCCGGGGAGAGCGGATATAGTGAATGCGGGGTCCGGGGAGAGCGGATATAGTGAATGCGGGGTCTGGGGAGAGCGGATATAGTGAATGCGGGGTCCGGAGAGAGCGGATATAGTGAATGCGGGGTCCGGGGAGAGCGGATTTAGTGAATGCGGGGTCCGGGGAGAGCGGATATAGTGAATGCGGGGTCCGGGGAGAGCGGATTTAGTGAATGCGGGGTCTGGAGAGAGCGGATGTAGTGAATGCGGGGTCCGGGGAGAGCGGATATAAGTGAATGCGGGGTCCAGGGAGAGCGGATATAAATAATTCAGGGTCCGGGGACAGCGAATATAGTGAATGCGGGGTCCGGGGGGAGCGGATATAGTGAATGCGGGGTCCGGGGGGAGCGGATATAGTGAATGCGGGGTCCGGGGAGAGCGGATATAGTGAATGTGGGGTCTGGGGAGAGCGGATATAGTGAATGCGGGGTCCGGAGAGAGCGGATATAGTGAATGCGGGGTCCGGAGAGAGCGGATATAGTGAATGCGGGGTCCGGGGAGAGCGGATATAGTGAATGCGGGGTCCGGGAGAGCGGATATAGTGAATGCGGGGTCCGGGGAGAGCGGATATAGTGAATGCGGGGTCCGGGGAGAGCGGATATAGTGAATGCGGGGTCCGGGGAGAGCGGGTATAGTGAATGCGGGGTCCGGGGAGAGAGGATATAGTGAATGCGGGGTCCGGGGAGAGCGGATATAGTGAATGCGGGGTCCGGGGAGAGCGGGTATAGTGAATGCGGGGTCTGGGGAGAGAGGATATAGTGAATGCGGGGTCTGGGGAGAGAGGATATAGTGAATGCGGGGTCTGGGGAGAGAGGATATAGTGAATGCGGGGTCCGGAGAGAGCGGATATAGTGAATGCGGGGTCCGGGGAGAGCGGATATAGTGAATGCGGGGTCCGGGGAGAGCGGGTATAGTGAATGCGGGGTCCGGGGAGAGAGGATATAGTGAATGCGGGGTCTGGGGAGAGAGGATATAGTGAATGCGGGGTCTGGGGAGAGCGGATATAGTGAATGCGGGGTGCGGGGGGAGCGGATATAGTGAATGCGGGGTCCGGGGGGAGCGGATATAGTGAATGCGGGGTCCGGGGAGAGCGGATATAGTGAATGCGGGGTCCGGGGAGAGCGGATATAGTGAATGCGGGGTCCGGAGAGAGCGGATATAGTGAATGCGGGGTCCGGAGAGAGCGGATATAGTGAATGCGGGGTCCGGAGAGAGCGGATATAGTGAATGCGGGGTCCGGGGAGAGCGGATATAGTGAATGCGGGGTCCGGGAGAGCGGATATAGTGAATGCGGGGTCCGGGGAGAGCGGATATAGTGAATGCGGGGTCCGGGGAGAGCGGATATAGTGAATGCGGGGTCCGGGGAGAGCGGATATAGTGAATGCGGGGTCCGGGGAGAGCGGGTATAGTGAATGCGGGGTCCGGGGAGAGAGGATATAGTGAATGCGGGGTCCGGGGAGAGAGGATATAGTGAATGCGGGGTCTGGGGAGAGAGGATATAGTGAATGCGGGGTCCGGAGAGAGCGGATATAGTGAATGCGGGGTCCGGGGAGAGCGGATATAGTGAATGCGGGGTCCGGGGAGAGCGGATATAGTGAATGCGGGGTCCGGGGAGAGCGGGTATAGTGAATGCGGGGTCTGGGGAGAGAGGATATAGTGAATGCGGGGTCCGGAGAGAGCGGATATAGTGAATGCGGGGTCCGGAGAGAGCGGGTATAGTGAATGCGGGGTCTGGGGAGAGCGGGTATAGTGAATGCGGGGTCTGGGGAGAGAGGATATAGTGAATGCGGGGTCTGGGGAGAGAGGATATAGTGAATGCGGGGTCTGGGGAGAGCGGGTATAGTGAATGCGGGGTCTGGGGAGAGAGGATATAGTGAATGCGGGGTCTGGGGAGAGAGGATATAGTGAATGCGGGGTCCGGGGAGAGCGGATATAGTGAATGCGGGGTCCGGGAGAGCGGATATTGTGAATGCGGGGTCCGGGGAGAGCGGATATAGTGAATGCGGGGTCCGGGGAGAGCGGATATAGTGAATGCGGGGTCCGGGGAGAGCGGATATAGTGAATGCGGGGTCCGGGGAGAGCGGGTATAGTGAATGCGGGGTCTGGGGAGAGAGGATATAGTGAATGCGGGGTCCGGGGAGAGAGGATATAGTGAATGCGGGGTCTGGGGAGAGAGGATATAGTGAATGCGGGGTCCGGAGAGAGCGGATATAGTGAATGCGGGGTGCGGGGAGAGGGATATAGTGAATGCGGGGTCCGGGGAGAGCGGGTATAGTGAATGCGGGGTCTGGGGAGAGAGGATATAGTGAATGCGGGGTCCGGGGAGAGAGGATATAGTGAATGCGGGGTCTGGGGAGAGAGGATATAGTGAATGCGGGGTCCGGAGAGAGCGGATATAGTGAATGCGGGGTCTGGGGAGAGCGGGTATAGTGAATGCGGGGTCTGGGGAGAGAGGATATAGTGAATGCGGGGTCTGGGGAGAGAGGATATAGTGAATGCAGGGTCTGGGGAGAGAGGATATAGTGAATGCGGGGTCTGGGGAGAGAGGATATAGTGAATGCGGGGTCCGGGGAGAGCGGATATAGTGAATGCGGGGTCCGGGGAGGGCGGATATAGTGAATGCGGGGTCTGGGGAGAGCGGATATAGTGAATGCGGGGTCCGGGGAGAGCGGATATAGTGAATGCGGGGTCTGGGGAGAGCGGATATAGTGAATGCGGGGTCTGGGGAGAGCGGATATAGTGAATGCGGGGTCTGGGGAGAGGGGATATTGTTCAGCCACTTATAATAAAGCTAATAAAACAAAAATTCCTAAAGCGATTCTAAAGGCATTTTTTTAATAACACACACGTCATGGTTACCTGCTGTGTGTAATGGTATTGCACAGAACAGCTCAAATCCTTCTCTTCTCAGGTCCCCCACAGGCGCTCCTGGCTCCTCCCTTCTTTCGGGTGCCCCTACAGGAAGCTCCCTGTATCCATTCACACACAAAGTCGGGGCTCAACCCCACCCCCTCTCTCTTCTCATTGGCTCACTGGCTGCGATTGACAGCAGTGGGAGCCAATGGCTCCCACTTCTGTCTCAGCCATTGAGGAGAGGGAGTCCCGGGATAGCCGAGACTCCGGTGCACGTCGCTGGAACGTGAGGGGGCTTAGGTGAGTATTAGGGGGCTGGGGGGGTGCACAGAGAAAATAATTTACTTTCATGCATAGAATATATGAAGGTAAAAAACCTTGAGCCTGTATAAAACCACTTTAATATACTAAAACGTGATGTTTTTATCTTTTTTTTTTTTTTTTTAAGGGGGAGGTAATAACATGACAGATTACTGCATCCGTCTCTACAAAGACTCAGATTATGATACGGTGAGAGACATCTTTGCCCGTGGGATTACAGAACACTACCCTGTGGCCCTTCGTCACACCTTTAGCCTTCCCCGAGTTTGGATCCTCATTGTCGTTGTGTTCCTGCTTGTCCTGGTGACGTCAGGCTCTTCTATAGTCTCATTTATCGCGGCCACCATTGTCATTCTTGCCTTGCTGCTCATCAACCTGAACATTTTCTTTTCCTATGTCAGGAGAAGCCTGGCCACTGATATGTTGGACATCAAGAAAAACTATCTTCAGCGGGATGGTTGCTGTTTTTGGGTGGCAGAATCAGCAGGAAAAATTGTGGGCACAGTGGCAGCTGCCCCGTTTCCTCATCCTGGTGGACAAAACCAACTGGAGCTCAAAAGGCTGTCAGTTCCCAAGAAACACAGGGGCAAAGGCATCGGCAAGGCTTTGTGTCAGACAGTCATTGACTTTGCACAGACGTCTGGATACCAGGCCATCGTTCTAGACACCTCAGTGTTGCAGAAGGATTCTGTGCACCTGTACAAGAGGGTAGGCTTCAGGGTAACGGCCACCTATCACCCAACATTCTTCACCAAATGTATAGACTTCATTGACCTTATTTTCCAGTATGATGTATTAAAACAGCAATGATAGACCTGTGATTTCATCACCTCCGTTTCCTACACCTCGAGCACAGCCATGGCTTTTCATGATCCAAGTCCCTTCTGAAGTTTATTTATCTTACTTCTTTCTTTCCATTTGTCTGAAATCCACCAGAACCAAAATTTATGGTAGATGCTCGAGAGAAACTGTTATGCAGGTTCCGTACTTTAACAAAGTCGCCCACAAATAGCCGTGGTCAACTTTGTCGAAGGCTTTGGCTTGGTCTAAACTCACAACATACTTCCCCCCTCCTAGAGCCTTACACTTTTTTTTTCCCCACTTGCCTATGGTGCTCCAAAATTTAAACTTTCCAGCATCTATCATCTTTCTTTCCATTTGTCTGAAATCCACCAGAACAAAAATTTATGGTAGATGCTGGAGAGAAACTGTTATGCAGGTTCCGTACTTTAACAAAGTCGCCCACAGATAGCCATGGTTAACCCTGTCGAAGGTTTTAGCTTGGTCTAAACTCACAACATACTTCCCTCACCTAAGAACCATACACTTTTTTTTTTTCCCCACTTGCCTATGGTGCTCCAAAATTTAAACTTTCCAGCAGGGGCGGATTGACAACTCATGGGGCCCCCGGGCAATAGGGGATCATTGGGCCCTTTTGTCCTCATCCACACTCAAATAACACCCCAAAAAGCCTATGAAAGGTACTAGGGGCATCTTGTGTGGTCCCCTAATGACCCTGGGCCCTCTGGCAGTGCCTGAGTACCCTAATGGGCAGTCCACCCCTGCTTTCCAGCATCTACCATCCTTCTTTCCATTTATATGAAATCCACCAGAACCAAAATTTATGGTAGATGCTGGAGAGAAACTGTTATGCAGGTTCCGTACTTTAACAAAGTCACCCACAGATAGCCATGGACAACCCTGTCGAAGACTTTAGCTTGGTCTAAACTCACAACATACTTCCCTCACCCAAGAACCTTACACTTTTTTTCCCCCACTTGCCTATGGTGCTCCAAAATGTAAACTTTCCAGCATCTACCATCCTTCTTTCCATTTGTCTGAAATCCACCAGAACCAAAATTTATGGTAGATGCTGGAGAGAAACTGTTATACAGGTACCGTACTTCAACAGGGTTGACCATGGCTATCTGTGAGCGACTTTGTTAAAGTATGAAACACGCATAACCGTTTCTCTCCAGCATCTACCATAAATTTTGGTTCTGGTGGACTTCAGACAAATGGAAAGAAAGATGGTAGATGTTGGAAAGTTAAAATTGTGGAGCACCATAGGCAAGTGGGGAAAAAAAGTATAAGGTTCTTGGGTGAGGGAAGTATGTTGTGAGTTTAGACCAGCAATGGGCAAACTACGGCCCGCGGGACCTTTTAATCCGGCCCGCGGAGCTAGGCTCCCGCTAGGCTCCTCTCACAGTCTGCCCTGAAGACCTGTGTAGCATGAAAATCTGTCTCCTATGAGGATCTGTCCCCCTTGACGTATCTGCGCATGTGCCGAAGATCGCCGATCGGCTGCTAATGCCTGAAACTGGCACATGCGCAGATACGTCGAGGGGGACAGATCCTCATAGGAGACAGATTTTCATGCTACACCGGAACGGCGCGGGATTCACGGTGAGAGGAACGCGCAGAGCAAAGGTAAGTGAATTGACACAGGGGGGACTTGGGGACTTAATATGGGGGATGTATTACTATATGGGGGATGTATTACTATAGGGGGGATGAATTACTATAGGGGGGATGAATTACTATATGGGGGATTAATTACTATGCTTACTATGGGGGAATATTACTATACTTACTATGGATGACACATACACATCATTCATCTACTCTTGGTCTGGCCCCCGGGTCCAATATATGAACCCATTGCGGCCCTCAAGTCAAAAAGTTTGCCCACCCCTGGTTTAGACCAAGCTAAAGCCTTCGACAGGGTTGACCATTGCTATCTGTGGGTAACTTTGATAAAGGCTTTAGCTTGGTCTAAACTCACAACATACTTCCCGCACCCAAGAACCTTACACTTTTTTCACCCACTTGCCAATTGTCCTCCAAAATTGTAATTTTCCAGCATCTACAAGAATTTGAACAGTTTATTTCTGGAAGCCGGGTGGTGATATCCGTGCAAACCTACTAGGACAATGGGGTATGCCAAGGATGGAGAGGTGCACGATGGAAAAGTTATTTTTGTTTTGTTTCAAATTTGTTCTTCAAATTAAAAGTGATATTAAAGGCAATTTAAAAAAAATAACAAACCTGTCTATACTTACCTACTTTGTGCAGTGGTTTTGCACAGGGCAGCCCTGATCCTCCTTTTCTTGCGTCTCCTGTTGTTGCTCCTGGCCCCTCCCTCCTGCCAAGTGCCCCCAGAGCAAGCAGCTTGCTATGGGGGCTCCCATAGAGCCGTGGCTCCGTCCCGACACACATTGAGCCGTGGCTCAGCCCTGCCCCCTCTATTCCCTCATTGGCTCACTAGCTGTGATTACTGCTGTCTCAGCCAATGAGGAGGGGGAGTCTCTGGAGAGCCAAGGCTCTTGTGCACATAGCTGGATCGGTGATGGGTATTAGGTATTTGAGGGGGGCTGCTGCACACAGAAGGTTTTTCTACCTTCTTGCATAGAATGCAAATAAACTTTACCTCCGGTTCACATCTATGCGGGTGGTGCCGCTCCGGATCCACATGAAAATCTGTGCAGCCGCACCACCCGCACAGAGAATTGCGGACCATTAGTTCTAACGGCATGCCACCCGCACTGGGAAACGCAACCGTACTGGGAACCCCGGCTGCGTTTTCGGAAGAAGTGCAGGACTTCTTTCCCTGCGTTTCCCAGGCACGGGAGTCCATTCAAATGAATGGGCTCTCGTGCCCGTGCAAAACACGAACCGCACGGCTGCGGAGATGTGAACCAGGGGGGTCACAACCACGTTAATCATTTTGTTTAGTCATATTCGTTGTTAGAGCGATTTGTACACATGTGCGTTTCGTTCTGATTAGTTCTTCGGACAAAAATTTCATTTTCAGAGGTTCAGATGTATACAAATATCCAAATGGACATAGTAACATGTCAAGGAATCCGAAAAAAGTTACAACAAAATAAAAGAAAATGCATTTGTTTCATTCTGATGACGTCAAATGATCCCATAGTAGTTCAGGCCTATGGAGAAATTAATTCAATTTCAAATTTGTTTGATAAATCGGAAAATAAATTGATCCAAATTTTAAGTTGATATTGTCCAATCGGCTCATTCCATTTCTTTTGGTGGGTTGGACTACCATCCAAAAATATCTAATCCTTCCAATTCAAATCCATGTTAATGAAAAATAAAAGACAAAATGGATCCAAATCAGTTTGTTTCATTTGTTATGTCGTTATGTTATTTCGGATGCCTCAAACATTAACAAAAAGCCCATCATCCGAATGAAACAAATTAATATGAAGAAATTTGTTGTTTTGTTATCGTTTATTTCGGATTAGTTGAAATTCATACCATTGTGATTCGGAGATTTGGAAACATCTCCAATCAACTCATTCCATTTCTGTAGGTGGGTTGGACTAATCCTTCCAATTCGATTCCATGTTAATGAAAAATAAAAAACAAAATGGGTCAAAATCAATTGGTTTCATTTGTTATGTTATTTCGGATGCTTTAAACATTAACAAAAAGCCCAAAATGTTGCATCACGTCATCCGAATTGTCATGTTTCACATGACTGTCATATGCCTTTTAAGTGTTCTTTGTATTTTGTTTCTGCTCCTCCCTTTCTTCTGGTTTAGTTCATGCTGTATAGATAGCCCTCCCCCTTTCACAGGAATGTATTGCAGCAAGCCTCATGGCATGAAGCAGATCACATTATGATCTTTTGACCTATCAAATTTTCATTGTTGAAAGATTCTCTCAGTTTATGGAATAAACTTTACAAGATATCATCTCGATTGAGTCACTGACTGTGTTATTCAACTAAGATTGGAGTTATCGCTATCTCATCCCAACTGTAAGTTACAGAGATCACACTATCAATGCTTAGATTGGAGACACAGAACACGAATGAAACTAATTAATATGAAGAAATTTGTTGTTTTGTTATCATTTATTTTGGATTTGTTGAAATTCATACCATTGTGATTCGGAGATTTGGAAACCTCTCCAATCAACTCATCCCATTTCTCTAGGTGGGTTGGACTGCCATCCAAAAATATCTATTCCTTCCAAATCGAATCCATGTTAATGAAAAATAAAAAAACAAAATGGATCCAAATCAATTGCTATGTCACTATGCTATTTCAGGCATCATGTCATCTGAATGAAACAAGTTAATATGAAGTTTTGTTACAATATATTTTGGATTCGTTGAAATTCATACCATTGTGATTCGGAGATTTGGAAACATCTGGATCTCAGAATTATGAAAATTTAGTCTGAATCTCGACTTGAAACGAATCACATATTGCCCACCATCGTTTGCTCATATTTTCTTTTCTTTTTCACATTATTCCTGACAGCTGTGGCTCCTAAAAAGTGTATCAAAAGCTTTTTTTTTTTATTAAATAGTTTTGGATAGAGTAGTGAGGGGTTGGACACAATTCTAACATTTCTGGCTCTATACACCGCCACAATGGATTTGAAATGAAACAAACAAGATGTGCTTTAACTGCAGACTGTCAGCTTTAAGTTGAGGGTATTTACATCCAAATCGGGTGAACGGTGTAGGAATTGCATATGTGTCTCCCACTTGTTAAGGGACCAAAAGTAATGGGACAGAATAATAATCATAAATCAAACTTTCACTTTTTAATACTTGGTTGCAAATCCTTTGCAGTCAATGACAGCCTGAAGTCTGGAACGCATAGACATCACCAGACGCTGGGTGTCATCCCTGGTGATGCTCTGCCAGGCCTCTACTGCAACTGTCTTCAGTTCCTGCTTGTTCTTGGGGCATTTTCCCTTCAGTTTTGTCTTCAGCAAGTGAAATGCTCAATCGGATTCAGGTCAGGTGATGGACTTGGCCATTGCAGAACATTCCACTTCTTTGGTTTCTTTTGCAGTCTGCTTTGGGTCATTGTCCATCTGCACTGTGAAGCGTCCAATGAGTTGTGAAGCATTTGGCTGAATATGAGCAGATAATATTCCCGAATATGGAACAGCTGAGAAACCAATTGTCCCATTACTTTTGGTCCCTTAACAAGTGGGAGGCACATATGCAAACTGTTGTAATTCCTACACCGTTCACCTGATTTGGATGTAAATACCCTCAAATTAAAGCTGACAGTCTGCAGTTAAAGCACATCTTGATCGTTTCATTTCAAATCCATTGTGGTGTATAGAGCCAAAAATGTTAGAATTGTGTCCATGTCTCAATATTTATGGACCTGACTGTACATGGGGAATTAACTGGAGATCAATTCTGCAAGTGTACATGCTGCACAAGGTTGAGTATTCCCACAGCAGCCTTGTCCCACGGCATTGAAGGAACATCATTAAAGCAAAATGTACCCCATATATAGGAGAGGGACCCTGTCTCAGGTGCCTAGAGTAAGCCAAAAGAACCTATCCTGGGTAGGTGGGTCAACACCGCGCTGAGTAACAGTCCGTAATGGGGAATGTAGACATGCAATAGGCTGACGCGTTTCTAGGACTTGCCTCTTCCTCAGAGCCCTGAGTCCTCAAAACGCGTCAGCCTATTGGATGTCTGAATTCCCCATTACGGACTGTTACTCAGCACGGTGTTGACCCAGCTGTTCTTTTATGATGTGCCTTGACTTTATTGTCGTTTGTGAGTACAACACCTATTTTATTTCTTATTAAACATTTTTTATGGTAATGCACTCTTTTCCTCATTCAGTATATTTGGATTCCCCCGGTCTGTTGAGGGCAGCAAGGTGTGCATGTTCCAGGACATTTTTAATGTGGTTGCAGCCTGCATCGAGTCCATCCCCAAGCGCAGGAGCATTTGTGTTTGCTGGTTCATTTTACATACAAGCATGTGAGGGCCATACAAAATTTCAGCAAAATTGACTTGCCTGCTGCATCATTTCTTCACTTTGATTTTCGGGGTGTCTTTGAATTCAGTCCTCTGTAGGTCGATTATTTTCTTTTCCATCAAACGATGGGGCGTCCTTATATTCCTAACACATTACCCGTCCATATCAGTATAGAGATCCAGCAGGAAATGTTTTTCCCCCATTGAGATCTGATGGGTTTTCAAAGTCTTCCTTTCATATTTATGATCAGTGTACCTTTAAGCCTGTCCTGTGATGGGTGTGAATAGAAGGACGTTGAGTTTTTCAGGTGACTTTTATCCCCAGTAGTATTTGGTTTTATCCCCAGTAGTATTTGGATTTATGCCCAGTAGGACGGAGAGAGCTGTAACCTGAGGACATCATGATTATGCTTGGCAAGATAGCGGGAGAGGTGACATGAGGACATGGTGCTTAACACCACGTGGATAGGAAGTCTGCCACAACTACAGCCAAACATTCCTCCATCTGCATATCTTTCATCAAGGCTTATCCCTGTACTGTGAATGGAGTAACAACTCCCCAATAGGTCTGGATCCATGTGTTTTGCACACCACAACCTGTTACCATCTTTAAAAGCAGGAATCTTCCACCAGAAACCAATGGAGGGCGCTATTGGGACATCAGTCTCTGCATGAAGGTAAAAAACCTTCTGCGTGCAGCAGCTCCCCCAGCCTGCTCAATACTTACCTGAGCCTCATCACAATTCAGCAATGTGAATGATAGCCTCGGCTGTCCTGGGTCTCTGCCTCCTCATTGGCTGAGACAGCCGTTGGCTCCCGCTGCTGTCAATCATAGCCAGTCAGCCAATGAGAAGAGAGAGGGGCCAAGCCACGGCTCTGTGTGTGAATGGACATATGGAGCAGTGGGTGCCCCATAGCAAGCTGCTTCCTGAGGGGGCACCCAATAGGGGGAGGAGCCAGGAGAGCCTGTGGGGGACCCAGGAAAAGGAGGATCCAGGCTGCTCTGTGCAAAACCACTGCACACAGCAGGTAAGTATAGACATGTTTTGTTTTGTTTTTAAAGAGCCTTTAGAATCGCTTTAATTCAACATCGAGGTTACTCTCTTAAGTGCACCCTCTAGTGACAGCTAGTGGTTTTGTTCTGGCTGCAGCATCCTGAACCCCAACAATCCCCCTTTGTGGTAGGACCAAATAGGATGATGTAATAGTTTTTTTGGATCATACATTACACAGAGCACACATACTGGGATCATACATTACACAGAGCACACATACTAGGATCATACATTACACAGAGCACACATACTAGGATCATACATTACACAGAGCACACATACTAGGATCATACATTACACAGAGCACACATACTAGGATCATACATTACATTACACAGAACACACATACTAGGATCATACATTACACAGAACACACATACTAGGATCATACATTACACAGAGCACACATACTAGGATCATACATTACACAGCACACATACTAAGATCATACATTACACAGAGCACACATACTAGGATCATGCATTACACAGAGCACACAGTCTTATGTACTTCTGCTCTGGCTGGGGTCCTAAAAGTCTGCAGGCACTCAGTGATTCTTCAGTGTCCTGGAGCCTCTGTACATCCAAACCACATCTCCCATTTTTGGAACTCTGATATGAGGGATACCATGGGATTGAGCAGACATGTGTGTCACGTAGCGTGCCTTGCCAAAAATGGGCATGGCTACATTGTGCTGAATATTGGGTGTCGCTTAAAGCGGAGGTCCACCCAAAAGGGGAAGTTCCATTTTGAAGCTTGCTCCCTCGCTCCTGGTGAAAAAATGGGAATATTTTGGGAGCAGGGGGGATCAGGTCCCCTATTTTGACAGGTATCTGCTCCCCCCACAGCCTTCTAAAACATGTGACAGGTCCGAGAAAACTACGGGACCATTCACAATGTGCAGCTCTGCTCGCACATGCGCAGTGAGCACCCAGATGCGAAGCCGCAAGCTGTCACAGCCGGGTGCCCACACTTAAGATGGCGGCACCTGGGACAGAACAACACTGGAAAGAACGGCTGAGGTGAGCACATCGCTGGATCCTGGGACAGGTAAGTGGCTGTTTTATAAAAGTCAGCAGCTACAGTTTTTGTAGCTGCTGACTTTTATTTATTTTTTTTTTTACAGGAGGCTGGAGAACTGATTTAAAGGAGAATGCTTAAATAGTGGCTGAGCCTACATATTGTATGCATTGGACACAGTCCTTGTACCTACAAAATGCTCCAAACTGAGCTACAGGTGGTGGGTAAAGGTCTCACTTACATAGTAAGGTTACCTCGGGGAAAGACTAAGGAGGTTCTAAGGGTCCGAGCTTCTAGAGCCCTCCCACCTCACCAGAAAACTGGGAGCTTTCAGGAGGAGGAGAGGAGGCTCAGATCTAAATACTCAAGGGACCTTGGCCAATCCCCTGGCAGGAGGCAGGGCATGGTGGCCAAGGCAACCCCTTAACCTCCCTGACGGTATTCCCGAGTGTAGCTCGGGGTAACATTTCAGTACCAAAAGCAGTAACCCCGAGCTACACTCGGGAATACCATGCGGCACTGCTCCAGCATGTGTTCTTCACTTACCTTACCCTGCGCTCCCACGATGTGTCCCCTGCAGCGTCCCCGGCCATCTCCTCCGGCCGATGCCGGCATCCGGCTTCTGTGTCCTGTCCCTGTGACGTCGGGACGTACGGGCGCCGCCGCCGGCGGGAAATTTAAAAATTTTAAAAAATGTTATTTTTTTTTTTTTTACATTTTACATAGTAAAACATTGCTGTCTCAACCCATTTCACATACATTTTGTCCCGAGTGCTTTGTCCTGTCCCCTGTCTGCATTTTGTCTGTTCTTTCTGCCTGGAAACTGAGAAATGTCCATGGCGTCCAAAAAGTGTCCCTTTAGGTCAAAAGCGGTTTAGATCAGCTAGAGAACAGCGATAGTAAATCAGAACCAATTGCAGAATTGAGTGATAATGATTCGTGGGGGAAATTCGTCATCAGACACTGAAAACGATTTTGCGACTGAGCTCAGCGATGTGCGAACTTGGCGCTATATTTCACATTTCAGTGTTTTTGGTTTGATTATATTATTGAATTCAATTTTTTATTATTTTTATATTATTTTTATGATTATTTATTAAATTATAATTTATGATTTTGTGTTTCAAATTTTATCATCCCCGGGATGTTTACTAGACTCTTGTTCAGACAGATTTCAGTGAGTTTTTCCTAAAAATTACAGGCCTACAATAAAAAAAATACATATTTCCATGCAAAAAAATGGTACCGCTTTCAGCACCAAAAATCTGAAATAATCATACCGCCAGGGAGGTTAAGTATTGCAGAGCCTGGGAGAAGTCAGTCAGTGTTGGGTGGAAGATGATGTGAGAAGTCTGGAGTGTGGAGCCTGGGAAGGGGGCCCAAGGTGGGGCCTACCTCTAGGCAGGAGCTGGAAAAGAGGATCTCTCAGCCTCATCATCCATTGAGAGAAGACAGCCTGGGAAGCAGTGAAGGAGCTAGCTCAGCATAAGGCCTGAAGGCCGCCACCACCCACAAGCTTACAGGAGAGGACTGAATGAGTACTCCTTAAGTCCCTGGGCCATATAAGTGTAGAGGGCAGTTAGGTGGCCAACCCAACTAGCTCCTCATCTGGGGATGCTTTATTACTGTGGCAGTTCCAGGGTCCCCTTGCTCAGGGATCACTTCAGACAGCTGGCTGAAGAGGAATATTCATCTGGGGTCTGAGGTAGTACACCAGGAGGACTGAAGAGCTCTTCAGAGGAGACACTTCCCTTCTCTTATCCACATCTACACATAGTTGCTACAGAGTTTTTCCTCAAGTTTCTACAGTTCATTGGGCATGCCATACACTCCTTACCCCATCCAAGTTCAATACCCCTTAAAAGAACTACAAAAACAAGCTCAATGACTCTTTACTGTCTCCTGTGTGCAATATGTAGAAGAAAATGTGTGTTGCCTGGCTGTGCAGAGCTAAAGGGGGACCCAAATCTTTAAGGGGGTAGTGCTACACATAATTTAAAGCAGGGGTTTCAAACTCAATTTCATCATGGGCCACATCAGCATTATGGTTGCTCTCAAAGGACCAGTTGTATCTGTAAGACTAGATGTCTACAGCACTCCAACCCTCCTTACAGCAGATGTCAAGAGCACCAAACCATCAGAAGTCCATAATCCCGCACTGTCCCTTACATGACAGTGCACCCCCCTTACCTTAATTGTCTTGAAGCTGGGGGCGGAGCTAGGAAGTAGTGCAGGGTCTGCTGAATGCTGAGACCAGGGAAGGCAGAGGTGTAGGATCTGTAGGAGGACCTCTGTCATCCTCTCTGCTGCTGACTGCTGAGATAAGGTGGGGGGCAGAGATGAGGGGGTTGCCACAGCTGCAGGAGAGGTTTGAGGGCCACATGAAATGGCCTGGACGGCTGCATTTGTCTTGTGGGCCTTCCATTTGACTCATAATCATACAAATGTCTGCTAGGTTAAATTTTATTTTTGGCTTCACTGTAGTGAGTGGAACAGTGATGGATTGTTTTGTTTTTGTCTGTTTAGGATTTCCTGGGAGAGTGATTACTCCCTTCCAGAGTATATAGGGCAGGGAGATTCAAATTACCAAAATGAACATTGATCATGTAGCCAATCCCCGGATGGAAGCATCCAGAAGGTGGGCTGGGGAGGTGATAAATGTCTGTGAGGCTTGAGCAGAGTCTTCTTTTCCCTCCAGTTCTGCTGGGGCTGCTGCCCCCGGAGGCATATTTACTGAGACAACAGATTGCAGTCTGGGCCTCAGCAGATGCTTGGCTGAGGGCCTGGAGAAGATTGCCAAAGGAGTCTATATGTGCTGGAGGCCATTGTCTTTAACTAGATCCTTCTCCAGACCACAAACACACACACTTTATATAAGCGTACCTTCATTCGTTGCAAACTTCATTCGTTGCAAACTACATTCACAGAGAGCTAAGCACTGCTAGCACTGGGTTGGACCCCCTTTTGCCTTCAGAACTGCCTCAGTTCTTCATTGGCATAGATTCAACAAGGTGTTGGAAACATTCCTCAGAGATTTTGGTCCATATTGACATGAGTTACTGTTGCCTTTCTATCATCTGGAACCAGTCTGCCCATTCTCCTCTGACCTCTGACATCAGCAAGGCATTTTCCTCCGCAGAACTGCCGCTCACTGGATATTTTCTCTTTTATGGACCATTCTCTGTAAACCCTAGAGATGGTTAAAAATCCCAGTAGATCAGCAGTTTTTGAATTACTCAGACCAGCACGTCTTGCACCAACAGCTATGCCACATTCAAAGTCACTTAAATCCCATTTTGATGCTCTGCTTGAACTTCAGCAAGTCATCTTCACCATGTCTAAATGCACTGAATTGCTGCCATGTGATTGGCTGATTAGCAATTTGTGTTACTAAACAGTTGAAAAAGTGTACCTAATAAAGTGGCCGGTGAGTGTATATTGTAGTAGTCAATGTAACATTGCAAAGTAGACAATGCAACGTACATTGCACAGGAGTATGTATCATAGGACCTTTAACTTGCTGGTCAATAGGGCCAGGGGAGGCAAACTAAAATTGTGTTTCTTGGTGCATCTTCATGGCAGCATAAGCTGGGTTGTGGTTCTTCCCCCACAACCTGGTCGGACTAGTTAGTTATAAATTTTCAGAATGAGCCAACTGCAGCATTCTCCTTTTTGTCCTCATGTGTTTAGGAATGGATGGATAGCTTGGGACCCCTTACCACATTCACCCCAGCCAGATTCAGAATCTCTGGGGTGGAATCCTTGCCTGTATAGTTTCCAAATGAGCTTAATGGAAGTAGCCCCAGTCTGATGGTCCTGGGGGTATTACTTTGGAGCATTATAGAATCTTTATATAGATGTAGCGCCCTCTTGGTAGCTAGGTTTTGTTGTTTTAATAGTCAGAGGCTGGGTAGCAGCCTGGGATGAGTCAGCCTAGGAGTGAGGTCGTGAGTTCACCTCAACACGGGCTGGGAGGCTCTACAGGTCAGGGCTTCTGAAGCCCTCCCACACTTCCAGAAACTCAGAGAACTTTCTGGAAGAGGGGTGGAGGCCCAGATTTGCATTTTTAAGAAAATGTGGCCAATCCCCAGGCAGGAGGCTGGGAATGGTGACCAAGAACAACCATTAAATGTATCAGAATCTGAGCAGCAGGGAATGGGGTGGAAGATGGACTGTGAGAAGGTTGGAGTGTGGAGCCTGGGAGGGGAGCCTACCTACAGGCAGGATGCTGAAAAGTAGGATATCCACTGCCGAAGGTCTCTTAGAGAGGACATCCTGTGCATCAGGGAAGGAGCCAGCCCAGTGAAAGGCCTGACAGTAGCTACCAACCCATCAAGATGACAGGACAGGACAGTTTGAGAACTTCTACACCCCCTGGGCCTGATAAAGGGAGAGGGCGGTTAGGTGCAAGACCAAACTAGTTCTCATCCAGCACTACTTAATTGCTATATCTTGGAATCACTTGCCCAGGGGTACCCTCAGTGCATCTGGGTGAAGAGGAAGGATTGATTTGGGGTCTGAAGAGGTACATCAAGGGGACTTCAGTGCTCTTTAAGGAGACCATGCTATTTTTTTTAGGACCCACGTTTTTATACAGTGTACATGTTGCTAAGAAGTTGGTCCCTAAGTTTGCAGTTCCTTGGGCATCCCATATTACCCTTCCAAGTTTTTAACCCCTTAATAAAAGCAAGAAAAAAACAGCTCTAGGACTGTATTTCTAAGTCTAAATGTGGAAAATGTGTGTTGCCTGGACATGCAGAACTTAGGGGGACCCAAAACAAATCCAGTGGGCCTGGAGAGGGTAGTGCTACATAAGCCTAATATTGTTGTGACTGTCTCCTATATTTTTTGAGGAACTACAAGGCTCAGAGACCAGATGAAAGGTAGAGCAAAGACAAAACAGAATCTCCTATGCTCTTGTCCAAGATAGCGGCCACAGCTCTGCTACTTCTGCTCGACCAGAAGTAACATTGTTAGGAGCCCAGTCTGCTAGTTTCCAATATGGTGCCGGGTAAGCCATGCGTGCACATACACGAGCAGTGATTAATTTCTGATGGGCAGGAGGCTTTTTTGTAAGCCATTTTCATGAATATGGACACTCTATACTGGTGGTTTCAACACTGGGAGGTTGACACATATTTCCTTTCTCTCCACCACCTCTCTGGCTTTAATTTAGAGACACTGCATGTGAGTCTCAGAGGACCTCTATTCACTTTGCTGCAGAGGTTCTAGGTTCCTGTCTTCTGCTTGCTTATACTGTAGTGTATGTCTTGCAGGTGTTGGGTTTCCCAATTGTTTTGGCCATGGAGAATGCTGCCCAAGCAGACCATCCTCAGCCTGTAGGATTTGTTAAGTAGTGAAAGTAGTGAAGGTTAAGACAAAAAGTGAGTCTTGTTACTAATGCTGTCATAACTTGACAGCTCTCTCAGGTCATTGAGATCTTCAACTTCAAGATGCAGAGAACGTTCAAGCCATGCTTTAGTATCCAGACATAGACATTCAAGAAGTCAATCCAGGTCCTCTTCCTGTCATTGCCACTCCCAACATGTAAGATCACCGTCCTTCATCCATAATACCTCTCCTGTGGAAAACACCTGCCAGGTATGCGGGGCGCCAGTACTACCAAACAATTGGCCTGTCATTCCTGCTTTGAAGAAGCAACCAAGGAAATGGAAGTAGATGTCAGAGAAGTAACATATTTAATATGAGAATCAGAGACTCAAATTTAGAGGCATTAGCCCTTTATCCTGACAGGGCACTTCAGAGCACTTCTACTGCAGCTCCTCGCATGGCGCAAAAGTCTGATAGCTCGTCAGAGAGTGAGAAGGTAGAAAGCTCCACAGGGTTTGATTTCACCCAAGTAGAACCTTTTGCAAAGTCAGTAAAGAAGGTGACTGGTTGGGAGGAAGTGAAATAAACACTGTGTAAGGTCAGAAAATATTTTCCAAATCTTAAAAAGGAATGGGAGGATTTTTAATTGGATGAGTTTTTAATCGATGAGTTGGTGGAACTCATTAAATGGCATAAACCAGATAAGAAAACAAGCCTTAACGAAAGACTAGCAAAATTGTAGCTGTTGAAGGAACCCAAGGTGAATCCATTAATTCACATCTCTAATGTGCCTAGCCAGACATGTAAATTTACCAATGGAGGGTGTGGTGTCCTTCAGAGATATATTAGAATGCAAAACAGATCTCAACCTAAATCATACACGTCAGAAGGTAGAGCCAGTAGGCCAGCCATTGCTCTTCCTGCAGTGGGGAAAGCAATCTCCAGGGTGACTTCCAATATCAAAAAAGCTCTTATGGAGGGAGCGATCAAGAAAAAAGTAATACCAGCTCTTCAAGAACTAAAATTAGCAGCAGATTTCATGGTCAAGGCATCAGCAGACGTAATCAGACTATCCACTAGCGCAATGCTGGCTTCAGTTGTATCCAAAAGAGCTTAGCCTTGGGTGGTGGATGAAGCATCAACAACCAGTTGGTGTCAGATACCTAATGATGGAACTAATACATTTGGTTTTAAACAAGACTTGGCCATCTCTAAGATTTCTGACTGAAAATCAGGACTAATTCCTTCTGACAAAAAGCTGAAACCCACAGAAGGGTCTATTTTACAGATGTAACCTTCTGGAAAACCTGTAGACCCGGAAGAGAATTCAAAAGACCCTGGAAAGACACACAGAACCAATTAGCCGACACTCTGAGCTGGGCTTTTCTGTTGAACCACGAATGGTTCACAGGTATTTTCTCTCCTAACCAAGAAATGGGAAGCTCCAAAAATAGACCTGGCAACAACTCCATCAAACACCAAATGTGTGAGATATTTTGCAAGGGTCCCATACCCCACAGCAGAGGGGATAGACTGCCTGTATCATTCATGGAATTTCTTTCTAGGATTAATGTTTCCCCCAACACCTTTAATTGCTAGGTTTCTATTCGGACTCAGAAGATAAACGGCCACAGTGATAGAAGTAATCTGGTTCTGGCCGAGAAGACCATGGTTCAAAACCCTTCTACAACTCAGCATAGAGGATCCACTACCTCTTCCAGTAACAGACTACTGTCCCAGGGTCAGTTCCTATATCCAGCGCCAAAGAGGTTGCACCTTTTGGCATGGAAACTGAAAGGCAACGGCTTCTACAGCAAGGCCGCTCTCAGGAGGTGATAGCCACTCTGCTACAGGCTAACAAAATCACCACAAACAATACCTATCAAAAGGTGTGGAAAAGGATGTATCTCGGTCGCTTGCCAGCAGTCTTGGAAGCCATCGTTTCCCAATGTCTCATGTCATCTCAATTCAATTTCAGATCATTTAGTTTCATTATTTATTTTGGATTTGTTGAAACTCGTTACATTCAAATTTCCAAATAACCAAAATTTCGTCTGAATTTCGATTCGTAACAAAATGAATCGCACAGGTCTAATGGATACAGCCCTGGGGTAAATGCTAGCTGGTCCTGTCACTGGAGGTCCCCTACACAGGTCCAGTACATAGGTGCCTCTACAGGTCAAGGGGTGCTATACCTGAAATCAGGGGCGGACTGACCATTTAGCCATTTGGGCACTGCCCGAGGGTCCGGGGTCAGTAGGGGGCCCCATGAGATGCCCCTGGTACCTTTCATAGGCTTTTTGGATGTGGTTTGAGTGTGGGCGAGGACACAGGGGGCCCCATGATTTCCTATTGCCCGGGGGCCCCATGAGTTGTCAGTCCGCTCCTGCCTGAAATTTATTCTTCACTCATAGAATGTTACAATAGTGTAGATTCCTGCATAGGAATAGATATTAGTAAGTGATCACCCTAAAGCTGGGAACGCACCATCAGAAAAATCAGAAGAAAAATCCTTCACAGGAACGAGCCGCCATTGGTGGCTACAGATATCAATCACCGGGGTCCTGACCGGAGATTCCACCACTGACACCCAGCGATCGTCGGGGAAAGCTGAGAGGGGAGAGACCTGTGTGTAACCCACACAGGTCTCGCTGCTTCCAGCAAGGACATGCTGCTTTGTATCTTTCTGCACAGCATGTCTCCCTAGTAACACACAGCACACAGTTAACCCTTTGATTGCCTCAGATGTTAACCCCTTCCTGCCCAGTGCCATTAGTACAGTGTCAGCGCTTTTTACTAGCACTGATCACTGTATTGGTGTCACTAGGGATGTTAGTGACACCAATCAGTTCTCCCCCAGATTCAGAATGTCCGCCGCAGTCCCACTATAAGTTGCTGATCGCCGCCATTACTAGTATAAAAAAAAAGTTTGAAAAAATCTCCCTATGTCATGTCTACCTAGTAACACACAGCACACAGATAACCCTTTGATTGCCCCTCACATTAACCCGTTCCTGCCCAGCGCCATTAGTACAGTGTCAGTGTTTTTTTACTAGCACTGATCACTGTATTGGTGTCACTGGGGATGTTAGTGACACCAATCAGTTCTCCCCCAGATTCAGAATGTCCGCCGCAGTCCCACTATAAGTCGCTGATCGCCGCCATTACTAGTATAAAAAAAAGTTTGAAAAAAATCTCCCTATGTCATGTCTACCTAGTAACACACAGCACACAGTTAACCCTTTGATGGCCCCACATGTTAATCCCTTCCTGCCCAGTGTCATTAGTACAGTGTCAGTGATTTTTATTAGCACTGATCACTGTATTGGTGTCACTGGGGATGTCAGTGACACCAGTCAGTTCCCCCCCCCCAGTGTCAGAATGTCCACCGCAGTCCCGCTATAAGTCGCTGATCGCCGCCATTACTAGTATAAAAAAAGTTTTTAAAAATCCCAGTATCTATACCGCCATTTGTAGACGCGATAATTTCACGTAAACCAATTCATTTACATGTATTAGGTTTTTTTTTTTTTAGCAAAAACAAGGAGCAGAATACATTTGGGTCTAAATTTATGAGGAAATTTGATTTTTAATTTTTTTTTTACTGGACATTTTTATAGCAAAAAGTCAAAAATATTGTTTGTTTGTTTTTTTAAATTGTTGGTAATTGTTTGCTTATATCACAAAAAATAAAAACCACAGAAGCAATCAAATACCACCCAAAGAAAGCTCTACTCGTGGAAAAAAGACGTATATTTTATTTGGGGGCAGCGTTACATGACTGCACAATTATCAGTTAAAGCGACGCAGCGATGTATCGCAAAAAATGGCGGGGGGGGGGGAATCCTCAGGAGGGCAAGGGGTTAAAGAGAACCTGTCACCTAAAAATCATCACATTGTTAAGCAAAAAAAAATGTTTTAATTGCAAGCTCTGTCAGATTGGATGGAGGGCGTCTGGGAACAGCAATTTTCAGGTCTGGCCACAGATTCTCCACTGGATTTGGGTCTGGACTGTGACTGGGCCATTCTAACACATGAAGATGCTTTGATCTAAACCATTCCATTGTAGGTCTGGCTGGATGTTTCGGGTCGTTGTCCTGCTGGGAGGGGAACCTCCACCCCGGTCTCAGGTCTTCTGCAGACTCTAACAGGTTTTCTTCTAAGATTGCCCTGTATTTGGCTCCATCCATCTTCCCATCAACTCTGACCAGCTTCCCTGTCCCTGCTGAAGAAAAGCATCCCCACCACATGATGCTGCCACCACCATGTTTCACGGTGGGGATGGTGTGTTCAGGGTGATGGGCAGTGTTAGTTTTCCCCCACACATAGCGTTTTGCTTTTACGCCACAAAGTCCCATGTTGGTCTCCTCTGACCAGAGCCCCTTCTTCCACATGTTTGCTGTGTCCCCCACATGGCTTCTCACAAACTGCAAACGGGACTTCTTATGGCTTTCCTCCAACAATGGCTTTCTTCTTGCCACTCTTCCATAAAGGGCAGATTTGTGGAGTGACGACTAATAGTTGTCCTGAGGACAGATCCTCCCCCCTGAGCTGTGATCTCTGCAGCTCCTCCAGAGTTCCCATGAGCCTCTTGGCTGCTTCTCTGATGAATGCTCTCCTTGCCCAGCCTGTCAGTTTAGGTGGACGGCCATGTCTTGGTAGGTTGGCAGTTGTGCCGTACTCTTCCCATTTTCAGATGATGGATTGAACAGTGCTCCGTGAGATGGTCAAAGCTTGGGAGATTGTTTTATAACCTAACCCAGCTTTACACTTCTCCACAACTTTATCCCTGACCTGTCTGGTGTGTTCCTTGGCCTTCATGATGCTTTTTATTCACTAATGTTCTCTAACAAACCTCTGAGGGCTTCACAGAACAGCTGGATTTATACTGAGATCACATGACACACAGGGGGACTCTATGTACTAATTAGGTGACTTCTGAAGGCAATTGGTTCCACTAGATTATAGTTAAGGGTATCAGAGTAAAGGGGGCTGAATACAAATGCCGCCACACTTTTCACAGATTTATTGGTCACAAATGTTGGAAACCATTTCTCATTTTCCTTCCACTTCGCAATTATGTGCCACTTTGTGTCGGTCCATCACATCCAATCCCAATAAATACATTGTAACATGACAACATGGGGGACATTTGAGGGGGGAGGGGAATACATTGTAACATGACAACATGGGGGACATTTGAGGGGGGGAATACATTGTAACATGACAACATGGGGGACATTTCAGGGGGGAGGGGAATACATTGTAACATGACAACATGGGGGACATTTCAGGGGGGAGGGGAATACATTGTAACATGACAACATGGGGGACATTTCAGGGGGGAGGGGAATACATTGTAACATGACAACATGGGGGACATTTCAGGGGGAGGGGAATACATTGTAACATGACAACATGGGGGGCATTTCAGGGGGGAGGGGAATACATTGTAACATGACAACATGGGGGACATTTCAGAGGGAGGGGGAATACATTGTAACATGACAACATGGGGGACATTTCAGGGGGGAGGGGAATACATTGTAACATGACAACATGGGGGACATTTCAGGGGGGAGGGGAATACATTGTAACATGACAACATGGGGGACATTTCAGGGGGGAGGGGGAATACATTGTAACATGACAACATGGGGGACATTTCAGGGGGGGAGGGGAATACATTGTAACATGACAACATGGGGGACATTTCAGGGGGAGGGGAATACATTGTAACATGACAACATGGGGGACATTTCAGGGGGAGGGGGAATACATTGTAACATGACAACTGTCAGGAATGGACTCGCCAACGGTGGTGGGACTCACCTGCCTTGTGGGCTGCAGTACCCGGGCTGGCCAGCGGGTGCTCTCAACAACCAGGGGCTCACTCCTGCAATCAGCCAAACACCTGAAGCTGATTGCAGGAGGTGTATTTAAGGAATGGCCAGACCTGCAGTCAGGGCCTTGGTGTATGTTTCCCATGAGCCCCTGTACCTGGTATCCTGTGGTCCTGTTCTGCTGATGATCTGACTTGTTGCCGACCCTGCCTGATACTTACCTCTGCTGACTTCTCCTGCTTGATCCCTGGCTTGCCTGACCATCCTTCTGCCTGAGTTACTGAACCCAGCTTGTGACCCCGACAATTCTCTGCCTGCTCCTTTGGTACCTCGCTGCCCGCATGTTGCTGACCTGGCCCGTCTGACCACGCTAACTACTCTGCCATCCATCCATCCTGCATGGATTCAGCCGTCCCTGCTCACACCTTCTGCCTCTTCACATCAGGCTTTCTACCTGCACATACCTCTGGCGGATCCCTCTACCACGAGCAGGTGTACTCAGGGGCCGCGACCTGGTTCCTGTCTGCTCCAAGTCCATCCCCACCATCAGGGGCCCTGGTGAACAAGCAGACTGGGACTTAGACTCCACGCTCTGGGGAATCCTGTCCTGAGGACCGCTAGAGGTACCACCAAACGGTCATTACAGAACCCTACGGCCGGCCTGACCGTTCCACCTCTCCAGCCCTGACTACGCCTGTGTTCCTGCACCTACTAAGATTAGTGGAAGGTTGGTTTGTTCACTGTGCGTTATATATATATATATCTGGGTGGCTAATAATAATTATATTGTACCTGAAGTCTGCGTTTCCCTGTGTCAGTCCACACATTTCTGGTCATACCCAGATTCCTGACAACAACATGGGGGACATTTCAGGGGGGAGGGGGAATACATTGTAACATGACAACATGGGGGCATTTCAGGGGGGAGGGGAATACACTGTAACATGACAACATGGGGGACATTTCAGGGGGGAGGGGAATACACTGTAACATGACAACATGGGGGACATTTCAGGGGGGAGGGGGAATACATTGTAACATGACAACATGGGGGACATTTCAGGGGGGAGGGGAATACACTGTAACATGACAACATGGGGGACATTTCAGGGGGGAATACATTGTAACATGACAACATGGGGGACATTTCAGGGGGGATTACAACATGGGGGACATTTCAGGGGGAGGGGAATACATTGTAACATGACAACATGGGGGACATTTCAGGGGGGGAGGGGAATACATTGTAACATGACAACATGGGGGACATTTCAGGGGGAGGGGATACATTGTAACATGACAACATGGGGGACATTTCAGGGGGGAGGGGAATACACTGTAACATGACAACATGGGGGGCATTTCAGGGGGGAGGGGAATACACTGTAACATGACAACATGGGGGACATTTCAGGGGGGAGGGGAATACATTGTAACATGACAACATGGGGGACATTTCAGGGGGGAGGGGATACACTGTAACATGACAACATGGGGGACATTTCAGGGGGGAGGGGAATACACTGTAACATGACAACATGGGGGACATTTCAGGGGGGAGGGGATACATTGTAACATGACAACATGGGGGACATTTCAGGGGGGAGGGGAATACACTGTAACATGACAACATGGGGGGCATTTCAGGGGGGAGGGGAATACACTGTAACATGACAACATGGGGGACATTTCAGGGGGGAATACATTGTAACATTACAACATGGGGGACATTTCAGGGGGAGGGGAATACATTGTAACATGACAACATGGGGGACATTTCAGGGGGGAGGGGGAATACATTGTAACATGACAACATGGGGGACATTTCAGGGGGGAGGGGAATACATTGTAACATGACAACATGGGGGACATTTCAGGGGGGAGGGGAATACATTGTAACATGACAACATGGGGGACATTTCAGGGGGAGGGGAATACATTGTAACATGACAACATGGGGGACATTTCAGGGGGGAGGGGAATACATTGTAACATTACAACATGGGGGACATTTCAGGGGGGAGGGGAATACATTGTAACATGACAACATGGGGGACATTTCAGGGGGGGGGGGAATACATTGTAACATGACAACATGGGGGACATTTCAGGGGGGGGGGAATACATTGTAACATGACAACATGGGGGACATTTCAGGGGGGAGGGGGAATACATTGTAACATGACAACATGGGGGACGTTCCAAGGGGTGTGAAGACTTTTTCAAGGCTCTGTACCTGCTGTACATATATCTGGGGGGGGTCCGGTGTCACTGGCGGGGGGTATTGTTACATCAGCAGAAGACAGCGCTGTCATTTCCTTCACACGTTTATCACATACAGTATGTATCCCGCGCAGTGCAGCCGCTCCTCACGATGGGATTTATGTGGCAGATTTTATGGCATCTGAACCTCTATGTACCGGAAGGAATGTATACGTCCATGGAAGAGAAGAGCGCTTCTGTCAGACTCTCCAACCGGATCAGATTTATGAAGTAATTATTAACTAAGAGAGAGACCGAATCCTGGTGAACGTATCGGGATGGTAAATAATTCAGAGAGGCGGAACGTTTGCAGTATGTAAGAGGACAGAGCGGGTCCCGTCCGTGGGAATGCTGACGTCGCTGTTTTATGAAAAAGTCTCCATTTAAATTTCAACTCTCAAGGAGACACCAGAAAGGATCCTCACGGCATACAGGTTTGTGGCTGGAATCAGCAGAAATCAGATTTTATCTGAAGTGAAATTAATCCTGTGAAAAGATTTCTGTGGATACCCGACATTTACAGATTTTACATGTTCGGCACATAATTCTGATCCTTTTTTTTTTTTTTTTTTTCTACTTTTTTTTTTACTTTTGCTTTTTTTTATTTTTTTTTACTTTTTCTTTTTTCTTTTAATTTGCTTCTACTTTATTTCTACTTTTTTTTTGCTTCTACTTTTTTTTTTTTTTTACTTTTGCTTCTTTCCTTTTTTTTGTTTCTACTTTATCTTTTTTTTTTTTTTACTTTTTGCTTTTTTTTTTTTTTTTGCTTCTACTTTATTTTTTTTACTTTTGCTGTTTTGCTTCTACTTTATTTTTTTTTACAATTGCTGTTTTTTTTTTTGGGGGGGGGGGTTGCCTTTACTTTATTTTTTACTTTTGCTTTCTTTTGCTTCTACTTTATTTTTTTACTTTTGCTTCTTTCCTTTTTTTTGTCTCTACTTTATCTTTATTTTTTTTACTTTTTTTTTTTTTGCTTCTACTTTATTTTTGACTTTTGCTTCTTTTCTTTTTTGCTTTTACTTAATTTTTTTTTACTTTTGGTGTTTTGCTTCTACTTTATTTATTTTACAATTGCTGTTTTTTGGGGGTTTTTTTTTTTGCTTCTACTTCATTTTCTTAGTTTTGCTTTTTTTTTTTTTTTGCCTCTACTTTATTTTTGCTTTTTTTTTTTTTACTTTTTCCTAAATTTTTGCAATTCTTTCACCTCATCTGTTTTCTTTTAAATTTTTCTTTCTTACTTTTACATTTTTTTCTTCATTTTCATTTCATCTAAACACTGCAACTTTTTTTTTTAGACAAGTTGTTATATTATTACTCCTTGGGCTATATAAAAAGTTTTGAAAATGTATATACTTTACTGATCGTAAGGCTCCATGCACACGGGACGTTTTGATAACGCTGGTAACCGTTAGGTGTGTAAAGTCAAGTTAAAAACTTGAGTTTTTCAGCTTTTTTTAGCATGTTTGAATTAGCGTTTAGTAGCATTTTCCCACGATTGCATTTCTTTTACCCCCAAAATTTTTTTTGGTTAAAAAAAGTCCAAACATGCCACTTTGCGGCATTTTACAGCGATTTATTGCGTTTTACAGTGTTAGAGTGTTTTTACAGCTAAAAAACTCCTCCAGAAGCCCACTAGCCCTGGGGTTTTTTCCAGCCAAAAAATGACCCAGGCAAAAAACGTTGATTCCAGTCTGTGTGTGTATGGACAACTAGGATAGCATGCTGGGGGGGGGGTTACTGGCTGTAGAAAAAAATGTCAAAAGCCAAAAACAGCCGCTGTAAAAACGTCCCACATGCGTGAGGACTTGTAAACCAAGGCCTGGATGTCAAGCCTTCATGGATCTCTCTAGCTGTGGGCACTGTGGAACAATCCCCCCTTACCCCAGGTTCACACCTAAGCATTTTCTGCAGCATTTTGCGTTTTGCAGAAACACAGTACAGTTCATTTAACATGATTTCCTATGGGACACGTTCACATCTCCACGTTTTCACCGGGTGTGTTTTTTTTGGAAAGGGTCAGAGACTTTTTGGAACACAAAAAGTTGCGTTTTTGGTTCTATAGCCTTCAATGGAAACGCTACAGGAAAGCATGTATTGAGTTTTTGCCGTGTTTTTGATGCGTGTTAAATCTGCCTAGCAACAAGAAAAATATAAAAAAATAGGGAAAAACATGAAACGCATCAAAAACATGTCAAAAACGCAAAACACAATGCAGAAACGGCTCAAACACAACCTGCATAGGCCTTACACCCCGGGTGCGATTTGCATGCCATGCGACTTGCAAATTGTATACCATGTCCCACCCTATTGTCCACAATTGGAGCGATCATATCGGTCATGGATTATTTTTAACACAAAAAAGTTGCGTTTTGGGTTCAATAGACTTCAATGGAAAGGCTGCAGGAAAGCATGTATTGTGTTTTTGCTGCATTTTTGACGTGTTTTAAATCTGCCTAGGAACAAAGAAAAAAAAAAAAAAAAAGAAATAGAAAAACACAAAATGCATCAAAAACGCATCAAAAAGACAAAACGCAACGTAAAAATGGCTCAAACACAACCTGCATAGGCCTTACACCCCGGTCACATCGGGTGCGATTTGCATGCCATGTGACTTGCAAATCGTATGCCAAGCTGCACCCTATTGTCCGCAATTGGAGCGATCATATCCAAGACCAAGTCAGAACCGGCCCGATTTCTAAAGGAGTCCATGCGCCATTTTTGGTGCGATTTGCATAGACATCTGAGGTTTTGGAAATCGCACCTGAAATCGATGGTTCATCCGACATTGAAAAAGTGCGACTTACAGTGAAGTCGCTCAATTTCAGAGTCGGGCTTGATGTGGCGGGGGGGGGGGGGGGGGGTCAAAGTTCACAGCAGAGACAATTAATGTACCTTTACCCTTCCGTTGCCGGCTGTTTTTGCATTTTTTGCGCACATCTGAAAAATCATTTTCGGCCTACAGATGGCATAAACCCCAAACATGATACATTTCCTGAAAGCCGACACCCTGGAGAATAAAATGGCGGCAGTTCTCATTTTTTTATGTCACATGATAGTACCGTAAAGGTCCAGGAAACTGTCAGTCAGCCCGGGTTCACATATATGTGGTGCGGGATATCGCATGTGATTCGCACAGGAACCGCGCCGCATTCAATGCAATTTGTGTGCGGTGCGATCGGAGTCGTACATTTTTTTCTATGGCTCTAATCGCACTGCACCAAAAACACGCAGGACCCTTGTTTTGGTCGGCACTAGAATCGGATCGCACGGGTATTCACACCTATGGGATCCGATTCTGCACATCGCACTGCTTTCGGGGTGTTGTTAACTTATCATACACACCTGCAGCGGTTCGCATGAACGGGGTGCAATGCTGATGCGGTGTGGAAATTGAACAGAAAACGCTGCAAATTGCGCACCAGCGTCAGCGTGAACCCAGGCTCCAAAATAAATGACCCAAATTTTTGTAAAATATAAAAGATGAGGTTGCATTGAAGTAAACAGCCCCAATTTAGAATGGAGAATCTCCCTCATTGTTATTAAATATTCTGTTCAAAAATTCAAAATATTATCATTATACAGTATTTATAAAGCGCCAATAGTTCGCTCAGCGCTGTACATTACAAAGGGGGACAGAACATGTGACAGAACAATAACAATACAATGCAAAACATGAGGGGTTCGAGGGCCCTGCTCCTTGGAGCTTACAATCTAGGAGGGAGGGGATGGTGGCACAGGAGGAGATAGCTGTGGGGGATGGAGTGGTAGGAAGAGTGGAGGAGGTCGGCAAGTTAGCAGGGGGTGGGGTAGGCTTCCCTGAAGAGGTGGGTTTTCAGGGTGCGCCTAAAGGAGAGTAGGTGATAATCTGATGGGTTGGGGTAGGGAGTTCCAGAGGATGGGTGACACCCTGGATAAGTCCTGGAGGCGGGCATGGGATGAGGAGACCAGGGAACTAGAGAGAAGGAGGTCTTGTGAGGAGCGGAGTGTGCATGCTGGGCGGTACTTGGATATTACGTCAGTGATGTAGTTCGGGGCAGTATGGTGGACAGCTTTGTACATCAGTGTTAGGATTTTGAATTTGATCCGTTGGGCAATCGGAAGCCAGTGGAGGGATTGGCAGAGGGGGGTGGAGGACACTGAGTGGAGGCCAGTGGAGGGATTGGCAGAGGGGGGTGGAGGACACTGAATGGAGGCCAGTGGAGGGATTGGCAGAGGGGGATGGAGGACACTGAATGGAGGCCAGTGGAGGGATTGGCAGAGGGGGGTGGAGGACACTGAATGGAGGCCAGTGGAGGGATTGGCAGAGGGGGATGGAGGACACTGAATGGAGGCCAGTGGAGGGATTGGCGGGGGGGGGGGGGGGTGGAGGACACTGAATGGAGGCCAGTGGAGGGATTGGCAGAGGGGGGTGGAGCCAGTGGACGGATTGGCAGAGATGGGTGGAGGACACTGAATGGAGGCCAGTGGAGGGATTGGCAGAGGGGGGTGGCGGAGATGGAGCGGTTGGAGAGGTGAATGAGTCTGGCAGCCGTATTCAGGATGGACTGAAGCGGGGATAGCCTGTGGCGAGGCAGGCCAGTGAGGAGGGAGTTGCAGTAGTCGAGTCGTGATATGATGAGGGAGTGGATGAGCTGTTTAGTGGTTTCTGGGGTTAGGAACGTGCGGATTTTGGCGATGTTGCGGAGGTGGAGTCTGCACGAGTTTGTTAGTGATTGGACTTGGGGCTGGAAGGATAGGTTGGAGTCCAGAATGACACCAAGTACTCTGGCCTGCGGGGCGGGCCTGGTGGTGGCGTTGTTGGACATGATGGAAAAGTCAATGGGGGGTGGTGTCCGGGCTGGGGGGAAGACTAGGAGCTCGGTTTTGGAGAGGTTCAGTTTAAGGAAGTGGAGCGACATCCAGTCTGATATGTCGCTCAGTAGGTGTGTGATTCGGGCGGAGACCGAGGGGGTGAGGTGGGGGGTTGAGAGATAGATTTGTGTGTCGTCGGTAGAGATGAGCGAAGTATTCAAAAATTCGATTCGACTGATTCGGCGAATTCGTAGAAAAAATTCGATTCGAGTCGAATATATTCGCTGTGAATTTAACTTAAAAAAGGGTGTTTCTAGGCTTCAGAGAGACTTAATATTAGTGCAGAACACTGTACCTTTAATTTAAATGCCCTTGGAGTCTGCTGGGGAAGAGAAATAATACTGTCAGGCAGTATGACATGCAGATGAGTGCCGTCGATCTTAGAATCACCGCACACTTCACTCATTTGGCCAGTCACGGGGCCAAAACCAGAGTGTGGAGCCACAGTGTGGCGGTGGAGGCAGCAGCAATGGGAGGCCATGCAGCACCCTATGACAAAAATGGAAACCACCAGCAGTGTGAGGAGACCTGAAAGTGGCACATGGCAGAGTGTGGCGATAGAGACAGCAGCAATGGGAGGCCGTACAGGGACCCATGACACACTCTGGACCTGGCAGCAGCATGAGGAGGCGGTACAGGGGCCCATGGCAGATTACGGGCCTGGCAGCAGCATGAGGAGTCGGTAGGGGGGCCCATGGCAGATTACAGGCCTGGCAGCAGCAATGGGAGGCCGTACAGGGACCCATGACACAATCTGGACCTGGCAGCAGCATGGGGAGGCGGTACAGGGGCCCATGACAGATTACGGGCCTGGCAGCAGCATTTGGAGTCGGTACGGGGGCCCATGACACACTCTGGACCTGGCAGCAGCATGAGGAGGCGGTACAGGGGCGCATGACAGATTACAAGCCTGGCAGCAGCAACTTGGACAGGAGGACGTTCAGTTTCTGCACCGTCTGGTGCGTGCTCGCAAACTGTTGTCTCTTGGAAACGGATTCCAAGAAAGACTGCTGACGGAATCCGTGAAGAGGAGTAGCAGGAGAAGGAGCATCTGAACGAGCGGAATATGCCAACAAGCGACAACAGGGGCCCATGACAGATTACGGGCCTGGCAGCAGCATGAGGAGTCGGTACGGGGGCCCATGGCAGATTAGGGGCCTGGCAGCAGCTATGGGAGGCCCGTAATCTGCCAGCACCCTATGACAAAAAATGGAACCCACCAGCAGTGTGAGGAGACCTGAAAGTGGCACATGGCAGAGTGTGGCGATGGAGACAGCAGCAATGGGAGGCCGTACAGGGACCCATGACACACTCTGGACCTGGCAGCAGCATGAGGAGGCGGTATAGGGGCCCATGGCAGATTAGGGGCCTGGCAGCAGCTATGGGAAGCCCGTAATCTGCCAGCACCCTATGACAAAAAATGGAATACACCAGCAGTGTGAGGAGACCTGAAAGTGGCACATGGCAGAGTGTGGCGATGGAGACAGCAGCAATGGGAGGCCGTACAGGGACCCATGAGAGACTCTGGACTTGGCAGCAGCATGAGGAGGCGGTATAGGGGCCCATGGCAGATTAGGGGCCTGGCAGCAGCTATGGGAGGCCCGTAATCTGCCAGCACCCTATGACAAAAAATGGAACACACCAGCAGTGTGAGGAGACCTGAAAGTGGCACATGTTTGGGGCATGATTCATGGCGGATTTAGTCAGTTGTGTCAGGAACTGGTGGTTTGAAATCCAGACTAATCCACGCCTGATTCATTTTCACAAACGTCAGTCTCTCCACACTTTGGGTGGACAGTCGTGTCCTCCGCGGAGTTGCAATACCTCCTGCCGCACTAAACACGCGCTCCGATGCCACGCTACTGGCCGGGCATGACAGCCTTTCAAGGGCAAATTCAGCTAGTTGGGGCCAAAGGTCAAGTTTCGTTGCCCAGTAGTCAAGGGGATTGTCTACCTCGGTTGGCAGGGTGCTGTCCAAGTAGGCCTAAGCCTGTTGTTTGAGGTCCTGCTCCAGGTCCACCTGATGCTGCTGCTGCTGCTGCTGCTGCGGCTGGTTAGTAGTTTCCTCACTGCGCTGGTGAAGAAAGCTACTCATCATCGACTGCAGACTGAGGCAGCCGCTGCTGGTGGAGCTGCCACTGCTCCTACCACCCCACCCCTCCCCTGCTGCCATCGCAGCGGAACGCGAGCGCACAGGGCCCACAGTGTCTGAGGATGGACGTTGGCGCACAAAGGCAGAGACCAACTGACTACATAGGTGGTTTTTATAGTACGTTATTTTGGCCTCCCTCTCAGCAGGTGTGAAAAAGGCCACCATTTTTGAACGGTAGCGAGGGTCCAACAAGGTGGACAGCCAAAAGTCATCCCTCTGTCTGATGGTTATTATTCGGCTGTCGCTACGCAAGCAACCGAGCATGCTATGGGCCATTTGTGCCAAGGAATGCGAGGGACTCCCTGCCTCCATCTCCACAGCATACTGCCACGGTGCGTCTGGGTCCTCTGTCTCCTCCTCCTCCTCCTCCTCTACCAGATGCTCCTGCTCCTCCACTCCTGTCCGCTGAGTGGAAAAACCACCCATTTCACTCAATAATTCCTGAGCACCAATGTCCTCCTCTACCTCCTCCTCTTCTTCCTGTCCTGCCCCCACAGGGGTCATGTGGCGTTGAGATCTGTGCGCCACGTCTACCGCACCCTGACCAGCCATTGTTAACAGCATTTGTTCCAGGACGTGCAACAGAGGAATGACGTCGTTCATCCCATAGTCCTGCCGACTCACGAATAGCGTGGCCTCCTCAAAGGGCCTGAGCAAGCGCAGGTGTCACGCATGAGCTGCCAATGGCTGACATCTAAGTTACACAGGGAATACCTTTATCCGCTTTTAACATCAGGAAATCTGTGATGGCCTTTTGCTGTTCGTAAAGGCGGTCTAACATATGTAGGGTTGAATTCCACCTTGTTGCAACGTCACAGCATGAGGAGTCGGTATAGGGGCCCATGGCAGATTAGGGGCCTGGCAGCAGCTATGGGAGGCCCGTAATCTGCCAGCACCCTATGTCAAAAAATTCTACACACCAGCAGTGTGTGAGGAGACCTGAAAGTGGCACATGGCAGAGTGTGGCGATGGAGACAGCAGCAATGGGAGGCCGTACAGGGACCCATGACAGACTCTGGACCTGGCAGCAGCATGAGGAGGCGGTATATAGGGGCCTATGGCAGATTAGGGGCCTGGCAGCAGCTATAGGAGGCCCATAATCTGCCAGCACCCTATGTCAAAAAAATTCTACACACCAGCAGTGTGAGGAGACCTGAAAGTGGCACATGGCATGAGAGACTCTGGACCTGGCAGCAGCATGAGGAAGCGGTATATAGGGGCCTATGGCAGATTAGGGGCCTGGCAGCAGCAATGGGAGGCCCATAATCTGCCAGCACCCTATGTCAAAAAATTCAACACACCAGCAGTGTGTGAGGAGACCTGAAAGTGGCACATGGCAGAGTGTGGCGATGGAGACAGCAGCAATGGGAGGCCGTACAGGGACCCATGACAGACTCTGGACCTGGCAGCAACATGAGGAGGCGGTATATAGGGGCATATGGCAGATTAGGGGCCTGGCAGCAGCTATGGGAGGCCCTTAATCTGCCAGCACCCTATGTCAAAAAATTCTACACACCAGCAGTGTGTGAGGAGACCTGAAAGTGGCACATGGCATGAGAGACTCTGGACCTGGCAGCAGCATGAGGAAGCGGTATATAGGGGCCTATGGCAGATTAGGGGCCTGGCAGCAGCAATGGGAGGCCCATAATCTGCCAGCACCCTATGTCAAAAAATTCTACACACCAGCAGTGTGTGAGGAGACCTGAAAGTGGCACATGGCAGAGTGTGGCGATGGAGACAGCAGCAATGGGAGGCCGTACAGGGACCCATGACAGACTCTGGACCTGGCAGCAGCATGAGGAGGCGGTATATAGGGGCCCATGGCAGATTAGGGGCCTGGCAGCAGCTATAGGAGGCCCATAATCTGCCAGCACCCTATGTCAAAAAATTCAACACACCAGCAGTGTGAGGAGACCTGAAAGTGGCACATGGCAGAGTGTGGCGATGGAGACAGCAGCAATGGGAGGCCGTACAGGGACCCATGACAGACTCTGGACCTGGCAGCAGCATGAGGAAGCGGTATATAGGGGCCTATGGCAGATTAGGGGCCTGGCAGCAGCTATGGGAGGCCCTTAATCTGCCAGCACCCTATGTCAAAAAATTCAACACACCAGCAGTGTGAGGAGACCTGAAAGTGGCACATGGCAGAGTGTGGCGATGGAGACAGCAGCAATGGGAGGCCGTACAGGGACCCATGAGAGACTCTGGACCTGGCAGCAGCATGAGGAAGCGGTATATAGGGGCCTATGGCAGATTAGGGGCCAGGCAGCAGCTATGGGAGGCCCATAATCTGCCAGCACCCTATGTCAAAAAATTCTACACACCAGCAGTGTGTGAGGAGACCTGAAAGTGGCACATGGCAGAGTGTGGCGATGGAGACAGCAGCAATGGGAGGCCGTACAGGGACCCATGACAGACTCTGGACCTGGCAGCAGCATGAGGAGGCGGTATATAGGGGCCCATGGCAGATTAGGGGCCTGGCAGCAGCTATAGGAGGCCCATAATCTGCCAGCACCCTATGTCAAAAAATTCAACACACCAGCAGTGTGAGGAGACCTGAAAGTGGCACATGGCAGAGTGTGGCGATGGAGACAGCAGCAATGGGAGGCCGTACAGGGACCCATGACAGACTCTGGACCTGGCAGCAGCATGAGGAAGCGGTATATAGGGGCCTATGGCAGATTAGGGGCCTGGCAGCAGCTATGGGAGGCCCTTAATCTGCCAGCACCCTATGTCAAAAAATTCTACACACCAGCAGTGTGTGAGGAGACCTGAAAGTGGCACATGGCATGAGAGACTCTGGACCTGGCAGCAGCATGAGGAGGCGGTATATAGGGGCCTATGGCAGATTAGGGGCCTGGCAGCAGCTATGGGAGGCCCTTAATCTGCCAGCACCCTATGTCAAAAAATTCAACACACCAGCAGTGTGAGGAGACCTGAAAGTGGCACATGGCAGAGTGTGGCGATGGAGACAGCAGCAATGGGAGGCCGTACAGGGACCCATGAGAGACTCTGGACCTGGCAGCAGCATGAGGAAGCGGTATATAGGGGCCTATGGCAGATTAGGGGCCAGGCAGCAGCTATGGGAGGCCCATAATCTGCCAGCACCCTATGTCAAAAAATTCTACACACCAGCAGTGTGTGAGGAGACCTGAAAGTGGCACATGGCAGAGTGTGGCGATGGAGACAGCAGCAATGGGAGGCCGTACAGGGACCCATGACAGACTCTGGACCTGGCAGCAGCATGAGGAGGCGGTATATAGGGGCCCATGGCAGATTAGGGGCCTGGCAGCAGCTATAGGAGGCCCATAATCTGCCAGCACCCTATGTCAAAAAATTCAACACACCAGCAGTGTGAGGAGACCTGAAAGTGGCACATGGCAGAGTGTGGCGATGGAGACAGCAGCAATGGGAGGCCGTACAGGGACCCATGACAGACTCTGGACCTGGCAGCAGCATGAGGAAGCGGTATATAGGGGCCTATGGCAGATTAGGGGCCTGGCAGCAGCTATGGGAGGCCCTTAATCTGCCAGCACCCTATGTCAAAAAATTCTACACACCAGCAGTGTGTGAGGAGACCTGAAAGTGGCACATGGCATGAGAGACTCTGGACCTGGCAGCAGCATGAGGAGGCGGTATATAGGGGCCTATGGCAGATTAGGGGCCTGGCAGCAGCTATAGGAGGCCCATAATCTGCCAGCACCCTATGTCAAAAAATTCAACACACCAGCAGTGTGAGGAGACCTGAAAGTGGCACATGGCAGAGTGTGGCGATGGAGACAGCAGCAATGGGAGGCCGTACAGGGACCCATGAGAGACTCTGGACCTGGCAGCAGCATGAGGAAGCGGTATATAGGGGCCTATGGCAGATTAGGGGCCAGGCAGCAGCTATGGGAGGCCCATAATCTGCCAGCACCCTATGTCAAAAAATTCTACACACCAGCAGTGTGTGAGGAGACCTGAAAGTGGCACATGGCAGAGTGTGGAGATGGAGACAGCAGCAATGGGAGGCCGTACAGGGACCCATGACAGACTCTGGACCTGGCAGCAGCATGAGGAGGCGGTATATAGGGGCCCATGGCAGATTAGGGGCCTGGCAGCAGCTATAGGAGGCCCATAATCTGCCAGCACCCTATGTCAAAAAATTCAACACACCAGCAGTGTGAGGAGACCTGAAAGTGGCACATGGCAGAGTGTGGCGATGGAGACAGCAGCAATGGGAGGCCGTACAGGGACCCATGACAGACTCTGGACCTGGCAGCAGCATGAGGAAGCGGTATATAGGGGCCTATGGCAGATTAGGGGCCTGGCAGCAGCAATGGGAGGCCCATAATCTGCCAGCACCCTATGTCAAAAAATTCTACACACCAGCAGTGTGAGAGGAGACCTGAAAGTGGCACATGGCAGAGTGTGGCGATGGAGACAGCAGCAATGGGAGGCCGTACAGGGACCCATGACAGACTCTGGACCTGGCAGCAGCATGAGGAGGCGGTATATAGGGGCCCATGGCAGATTAGGGGCCTGGCAGCAGCTATAGGAGGCCCATAATCTGCCAGCACCCTATGTCAAAAAATTCAACACACCAGCAGTGTGAGGAGACCTGAAAGTGGCACATGGCAGAGTGTGGCGATGGAGACAGCAGCAATGGGAGGCCGTACAGGGACCCATGACAGACTCTGGACCTGGCAGCAGCATGAGGAGGCGGTATATAGGGGCCCATGGCAGATTAGGGGCCTGGCAGCAGCTATGGGAGGCCCGTAATCTGCCAGCACCCTATGTCAAAAAATTCAACACACCAGCAGTGTGTGAGGAGACTTGAAAGTGGCACATGGCAGAGTGTGGCGATGGAGACAACCCACCGACTGTTTTGCTCGCTGCCAAGCTGCCACCCTCTTCTCCTGATGATGCAGAAGCAATAGCCTGATGACGACGAGGCTGCCAAGAGCGATCAGCCTCATCATCATCAATTAGGGTCTCCGCCTCACTACTAGCCCCCTCGGCTGCGTGTGGGTCAGGAGACAGACCTGTCTCTACACCGGCTACCGAGCCACTCTCCTCGCCACTACCGAGCCACTCTCCTCGCCATGTCTCCCCCCGTTCCTGACCGCCCTCTGTTAGCTCTTCCTCACTGTACTGGATGACACCGGGAGCACTGGCCTCTGGCTGCGAATAGTGCTGCCTCGACCCCTTCCTCTGCTGCCACGTCTGCTCGCTCCTAAAACATTGCCTCCTCTGCCACTCCTCTGCATGTTGTCTGACATACTCTTTAATTAAACGATTATGTGTCCCTGAGTAACAATTCTGTGTCCCTGAGTAACAATTCTGTGTCTGTGCGAGTAACAATTCTGTGGCCCTAAGTAACAGTTCTGTGGCCCTCAGTAACAATTCTGTGTCCCTGATTAACGTTTCTGTGGCCCCAAGTAACAGTTCTGTGGCCCTCAGTAACAATTCTGTGTCTGTGCGAGTAACAATTCTGTGTCTGTGCGAGAAACAATTCTGTGGCCCTAAGTAAAGTTTCTGTGGCCCTAAGTAACAATTCTCTTGCACTCAGTAACAATTCTGTCTGTCCCTGAGTAACAATTCTCTGGCACTCAGTAACAATTCTGTCTGTCCCTGAGTAAAAATTCTGTGGCCCTAAGTAAAGTTTCTGGGGCCCTGAGTAACAATTATCTGGCACTCCGTAACAATTCTGTCTGTCCCTGAGTAACAATTCTCTGGCACTCAGTAACAATTCTGTCTGTCCCTGAGTAAAAATTCTCTGGCCCTAAGTAAAGTTTCTGTGGCCCTGAGTAACAATTCTCTGGCACTCCGTAACAATTCTGTCTGTCCCTGAGTAACAATTCTCTGGCACTCAGTAACAATTCTGTCTGTCCCTGAGTAACAATTCTCTGGCACTCCGTAACAATTCTGTCTGTCCCTGAGTAAAAATTCTGTGGCCCTAATTAAAGTTTCTGTGGCCCTAAGTAACAATTCTCTGGCACTCAGTAACAATTCTGTCTGTCCCTGAGTAACAATTCTCTGGCACTCGGTAACAATTCTGTCTGTCCCTGAGTAACAATTCTCTGGCACTCAGTAACAATTCTGTCTGTCCCTGAGTAAAAATTCTGTGGGCCTAATTAAAGTTTCTGTGGCCCTAAGTAACAATTCTCTGGCACTCAGTAACAATTCTCTCTGTCCCTGAGTAACAATTCTCTGGCACTCAGTAACAATTCTGTCTGTCCCTGAGTAAAAATTCTGTGGCCCTAATGAAAGTTTCTGTGGCCCTAAGTAACAATTCTCTGGCACTCGGTAACAATTCTGTCTGTCCCTGAGTAACAATTCTCTGGCACTCAGTAACAATTCTGTCTGTCCCTGAGTAAAAATTCTGTGGCCCTAATTAAAGTTTCTGTGGCCCTGAGTAACAATTCTCTGGCACTCAGTAACAATTCTGTCTGTCCCTGAGTAACAATTCTCTGGCACTGAGTAACAATTCTGTCTGTCCCTGAGTAAAAATTCTGTGGCCCTAATTAAAGTTTCTGTGGCCCTAAGTAACAATTCTCTGGCACTCAGTAACAATTCTGTCTGTCCCTGAGTAACAATTCTCTGGCACTCAGTAACAATTCTGTCTGTCCCTGAGTAACAATTCTGTGGCCCTAACTAGCGTTTCTTTGTCCCTAAGTAACAGTTCTGTCGCCCTCAGTAACAGTTCTGTGTCTGTGCGAGTAACAATTCTGTGTCTGTGCGAGTAACAATTCTGTGGCCCTAAGTAACAGTTCTGTGGCCTTCAGTAACAATTCTGTGTCTGTGCGAGTAACAATTCTGTGTCTGTGCGAGTAACAATTCTGTGGCCCTAAGTAAAGTTTCTGTGGCCCTAAGTAACAATTCTCTGGCACTCAGTAACAATTCTGTCTGTCCCTGAGTAACAATTCTCTGGCACTCAGTAACAATTCTGTCTGTCCCTGAGTAAAAATTCTGTGGCCCTAAGTAAAGTTTCTGTGGCCCTGAGTAACAATTCTCTGGCACTCAGTAACAATTCTGTCTGTCCCTGAGTAACAATTCTCTGGCACTGAGTAACAATTCTGTCTGTCCCTGAGTAAAAATTCTGTGGCCCTAATTAAAGTTTCTGTGGCCCTAAGTAACAATTCTCTGGCACTCAGTAACAATTCTGTCTTTCCCTGAGTAACAATTCTCTGGCACTCAGTAACAATTCTGTCTGTCCCTGAGTAACAATTCTGTGGCCCTAATAACGTTTCTGTGGCCCTAAGTAACAATTCTCTGGCACTGAGTAACAATTCTGTCTGTCCCTGATTATGAATTCTGTGGCCCTAACTAGCGTTTCTTTGTCCCTAAATAACGATTCTGTGGCCCTCATTAACAAGTCTGTGTCCCTGAGTAATGGTTCTCTGTCCCTAAGTAACTTTTCTCTGTCCCCAATTATCGTTTCTGTGGCCCTAACTCTGTCCCTGTCCCTAGTACAGAGCGGTCTGCCTCTGTTCAATAACTGCAGGCAAATGAAGAATTCCAAAATGGCCGCTATTTATAGCTCGACCATTACACAGTGCTGGCTGGCTGGCTGCTGATAGGCTGATGCGATCACATGTAGTTGAGGCATGCATTATGGGTCAGCGCGCCTTGTCTGCGCGCCTTCCCAGACATCCCCGCTCCGTCGCCGCACATGTCAGCCGCCATTTTCTGAAAAATTTCGATTCGCGCGTCCGAATTAGGCTATTTTTCGGATTCGGCACGAATCAAAATTTTTCAGATATTCGACTCGAATTCCACTTCGGATACTTCGATTCGCTCATCTCTAGTCGTCGGCATAGAGGTGGTAGTTGAAGCCGTGGGAGTGTATGAGTTGGCCAAGGGAAGAGGTGTAGATGGAGAAGAGAAGGGGCCCGAGGACGGAGCCTTGAGGGACCCCAACAGAGAGGGCGAGTGAGAGGGAGGTGGTAGCATTATAGGTAATGATGAAGGAGTGTTGTGATAGGTAGGATGAGAGCCAGGAGAGAGCGGAGTCTCTTTGGCCAAGATATCAACACTATCTCCAGAATGAATCTTCTGAGCCTGAAGCTGTTGGATCAGGGTCATCACTGGGGCAGGAAAATATTTTAGATAAACAATTTTCACCAAATACCACAATCCCACCAGCCCACCTTCCATTGTAATACCCATCATGTTGGAATGGTGTCCACAAAAATTGCCCTCGTAGTGCAGCAGCTCTTCAGGGCTGAGCTGTCATTATTGGTAAACCTCAGCTTGTAACACATAGGGACTTCCATACACAATGTTGTGTGCTCTTGCCTACTGGTAATCTTCTAGCTCAATAAAGCTTTTCCTATTGATGGAGCACGGAGTGATCATCCTAAGGACGTTTTCAGTATGATTTAGGCACTGGTACATTGAAACTAGTGAAAGTCCGAGAGGACGTGTGACTTAGACCCAATTGGTCTCTGTCTCCCTTGTTGTCATCAAATATTCTGTTGAAATATTCAAAATATTGACGCTAGTTCCAGAAATTCACATTCTGAGTCTTAGGCTGTTGGATAAGGTTCATCACAGGGGCTGGAAACTTTTTTTTGGACAGCAGTTCCACCAGGTCCCACAATCCCACCTTCCATTGTATTACCCATCATTTTGCAATGGTGTCTGTGATGGAGATCAGAAATATTATTTTATTTTTGTGTTGTTTTGTTGAAATCAACAAGTGTGTCCAGCAGTCAGCTTGTCTGCTTAATTAAATCTTAGAGTTCCTGTGCCCCGCAGGGGGTGGGAGATGAGGTTGATCTATGAGTTCCTGTGCTCTGTAGGGGGTGGGAGATGAGGTTGATCTATGAGTTCCTGTGCCCCGCAGGGGGTGGGAGATGAGGTTGATCTATGAGTTCCTGTGCCCCGCAGGGGGTGGGAGATAAGGTTGATCTATGAGTTCCTGTGCCCCGCAGGGGGTGGGAGATGAGGTTGATCTGTGAGCTCCTATGCCCCGCAGGGGGTGGGAGATAAGGTTGATCTATGAGTTCCTGTGCTCCGCAGGGGGTGGGAGATGAGGTTGATCTATGAGCTCCTGTGCTCCGCAGGGGGTGGGAGATGAGGTTGATCTATGAGTTCCTGTGCCCCGCAGGGGGTGGGCGATAAGGTTGATCTAGGAGTTCCTGTGCCCCGCAGGGGGTGGGGGATGAGGTTGATCTAGGAGTTCCTGTGCCCCGCAGGGGGTGGGAGATGAGGTTGATCTAGGAGTTCCTGTGCCCCGCAGGGGGTGGGAGATGAGGTTGATCTATGAGTTCCTGTGCCCCGCAGGGGGTGGGTAACGAGGTTGATCTCAGTAGGAGGCACAGACAGCACAGTGTCCTGCGGCTGTGAAAAGCCAGACGTGTCGACACCGGGGGCTTGAGGTTTGGTCAACTTGAAAGGACCATATAATGTCCCTATGGTGAGAGAAAACTCTCAGAACGTGCAGAGCATGAGGCAGGATGGACAGAGCAGCTCATGGCTGCAGGCCTCGCTAGGAGATGCATTGAACTGTTTTTGCTTTTTCCACTGCTGGGACTTGTGGTTCTACATTGTCTGTGCAGTTTTCTGGACACTGGAACTCTGCTCTCCTCTCTGCTCTGCCTCCTTGCTGTAAGTCACCCCCTTCCTGCCCATTTTCAGCTTTTAGTGCTCTCGCACTGTGAATGACAATTGCGCGGTCATGCAACACTGTACCCATTTGAAATTTTTATCATTATTTTGAGACAGATAGAGATTTATTTTGGTGGTATTTAATCCCCTTTGGGTTTTTATTTTTTGCTAAACAAACCAAAAACAACTGAAAATTAAAAAAAAAAGTTTTCTTATTAGTTTCTGTTATAAAATTTTGTAAATGAGTAATTTTTCTCCTTCACTGATGTGCGCTAATGAGGCCACAGTGATGGGCACTGATAGGCTGTACTGATGAGGAGGCACTAGTAGGTGGCACTGATGGGCATTGACAGGCATCACTGATAGGCATTGAAAGGCAGAACTCATATATAATACTGATAGGCAGCACTGATGGGCACTGATGATGAGGCACTAGTAGGTGGCACTGATGGACATTGACCGACATCACTGATAGGCATTGAAACGCAGTACTCATGTATGATACTGATAGGCAGCACTGATGGGCACTGATGAGGAGGCACTAGTAGGTGGCACTGATGGGCATTGACAGGCATCACTGATAGGCATTAAAACGCAGTACTCATATATGATACTGATAGGCAGCACTGATGGGCACTGATGAGGAGGCATTAGTAGGTGGCACTGATGGACATTGACCGACATCACTGATAGGCATTGAAACGCAGTACTCATGTATGATACTGATAGGCAGCAGTGACTGGCACTGATAGGCAGAACTTACTGGCACTGTAAGGCGGCACTGATAGGTGGTACTGATTGGCACTGATAGTTGGCACTGAAAGGCAGCTCAGAGGGGCACTGATATGTGACATTGATGTGCTCTGGTAGGCACTGATATGTGACATTGATGTGCTCTGGTAGGCACTGATATGTGGCATTGATGTGCTCTGGTAGGCACTGATATGTGACATTGATGTGCTCTGGTAGGCACTGATATGTGACATTGATGTGCTCTGGTAGGCACTGATATGTGACATTGATGTGCTCTGGTAGGCACTGATATGTGACATTGATGTGCTCTGGTAGGCACTGATATGTGACATTGATGTGCTCTGGTAGGCACTGATATGTGGCATTGATGTGCTCTGGTAGGCACTGATATGTGACATTGATGTGCTCTGGTAGGCACTGATATGTGACATTGATGTGCTCTGGTAGGCACTGATATGTGACATTGATGTGCTCTGGTAGGCACTGATATGTGGCATTGATGTGCTCTGGTAGGCACTGATATGTGACATTGATGTGCTCTGGTAGGCACTGATATGTGACATTGATGTGCTCTGGTAGGCACTGATATGTGACATTGATGTGCTCTGGTAGGCACTGATATGTGGCATTGATGTGCTCTGGTAGGCACTGATATGTGACATTGATGTGATCTGGTAGGCACTGATATGTGACATTGATGTGCTCTGGTAGGCACTGATATGTGGCATTGATGTGCAACGACAGGTGACACTGATGGGGCTACACAGATCATCAGTGTACATGTCCCCTCTGAGGAATGCTGATTACCGGCTCTCCTCTCCTCTGTCAGTGTGACAGCTGGAGAGGAGAGAAATGCCGATAACCGTCATTTCCCCATTTACATGCGATCAGCTGTGATTGGACACAGCTGATCACATGATAGTGCCGACATCATTGGCTCTTTCCGCTGATCTGTGATCCGCTGTGTCCGAGGGACCTAGCACACCACCGATCGCTGCGCACCCCCAGGGGCGCTCACACGCAGCTAGAGTGGTAGGACGTCATATGAGAGAACCCCCGCCGGTCCGTCATTTCTTTATATGGCGGGCAGGAGGCGGTTAACGGTAAACTAGCTTCCTAAAGCTTTTTTTATTGATGGAGCACAGAGTGATCATAAGGGCTGATTTAGGCACTGCTACATTGAAACTAGTGAAAGTCCGAGAGGACTATTGTGACGGGAGTGACTTTGGGTGGGGGGCCCATGGAACCCAGCTCACTTTAGAGAGGGGGGAGACCCCTGTCTGAGCTCCCCATATCCCTCTTATGTGTAAGTCACCCTGTGCCTGTTAGGGGTGCAGGATGGAATGTCCTGATATTGTGTAGACATGTATAGGAGATAGGTGGGGGTTGTGGATTCTTTGGTGTTATATTACATCCCATTGTTCTATTGTGTGTCTTTCTTGGGAGCAAACTATTATGGGATGTATGTGTTTGTGTATTGGCTTGGTGGGGGGTGTCTGCTGATGTGTTTTCTTGTTGCTAGATTTGGTTTGCCCCGCCCTGTGTCCTTATGCAGGGAGGGGAGAATTGTTCCTTTGAATGTACATAACTTGTGTTGGTGGTAAAGTAAAGCAGTCTATTTCCTGAATTATTTCATGACTGGTCTTGTCTAGTCTTGTTTGGCCAGCAGTGGTGTCCATGGATCTGCGTTCGGACAGGGAAGCTGGAGTCTAAAGTGCAGTCGGTGTCCGGTTCTGTTACAACTGTGCCAACAATATTGTCCACATTTGGACGTCTGATTTAGACCCAATTGGGGATCCCCCATCTCCCTCGTTGACAAGTATTCTGTACAAATATTCAAAATATCGATACCAGCTCCAGAAATTCACCTTCTGAGTCAGGGTCCTCACAGGGGCAGGAAACGTTTTTAGAGAGCAATCCCACCAGCCCCCTTCCATTGTAATACCCATCATTTTAGAATGGTGTCTGCAAAATATTGACATAATATGACAGTAGAGCTGCCATTTGTGGTGAACCTCAGCTTGGAACACATGAAGACTTCCAGACACAATGTTCCATGCTCCAGCTTGAAGGTAAGCTCCTGGCTTCCTGGTGCTGTTATTGCTGGTGAGGACCATATGGACTTATTCAGCACTGATGCACCATATGACAGAAGGACCATTTTAATCAAAGGTTTGGTTCAAAGCTATGCCTTAAAAGGTTGGACCAGAACCGCTGATAAGGACCAGGGCTTGGACCAGGACTGCTGATAAGGACCAGGGCTTGGACCAGGACTGCTAATAAGGACCAGGGCTTGGACCAGGACCGCTGATAAGGACCAGGGCTTGGACCAGGACTGCTGATAAGGACCAGGGCTTGGACCAGGACTGCTAATAAGGACCAGGGCTTGGACCAGGACCGCTGATAAGGACCAGGGCTGCTGATAAGGACCAGGGCTTGGACCAGGACCACTGATAATGACCAGGGCTTGGACCAGGACCACTGATAACGACCAGGGCTTGGACCAGGACCGCTGATAACGACCATGGCTGCTGATAAGGACCAGGGCTTGGACCAGGACCGCTGATAAGGACCAGGGCTTGGACCAGGACTGCTAATAAGGACCAGGGCTTGGACCAGGACTGCTGATAAGGACCAGGGCTTGGATCAAGACTGCTAATAAGGACCAGGGCTTGGACCAGGACCGCTGATAAGGACCAGGGCTGCTGATAAGGACCAGGGCTTGGACCAGGACCACTGATAATGACCAGGGCTTGGACCAGAACCGCTGATAACGACCAGGGCTTGGACCAGGACCGCTGATAACGACCATGGCTGCTGATAAGGACCAGGGCTTGGACCAGGACCACTGATAATGACCAGGGCTTGGACCAGGACCACTGATAACGACCAGGGCTTGGACCAGGACCGCTGATAACGACCATGGCTGCTGATAAGGACCAGGGCTTGGACCAGGACCGCTGATAAGGACCAGGGCTTGGACCAGGACTGCTAATAAGGACCAGGGCTTGGACCAGGACTGCTGATAAGGACCAGGGCTTGGATCAGGACTGCTAATAAGGACCAGGGCTTGGACCAGGACCGCTGATAAGGACCAGGGCTGCTGATAAGGACCAGGGCTTGGACCAGGACCACTGATAATGACCAGGGCTTGGACCAGGACCGCTGATAACGACCAGGGCTTGGACCAGGACCGCTGATAACGACCATGGCTGCTGATAAGGACCAGGGCTTGGACCAGGACCGCTGATAAGGACCAGGGCTGCTGATAAGGACCAGGGCTTGGACCAGGACCACTGATAAAGACAAGGACCGCAGATAAGGACCAGGGCTTGGACCAGGACCACTGATAAAAGGATACCACTGGGCCTCCTGTAGGGGACCTGGCCCTGCCACTTTAACAGGGGGTCCTGGCCAGCAGCAGCTTCAAACCTCAGTCTAGTACACATGTGCATGAATAGTGTGAACCCCTAATGTTCCCTCTGGCTCCCACGTAGTGAACTAAATTCCCAGGGCTGGGGGAGGGGGGCATCAGTTCATTCAGAGGGGTCCGAGAGACAGAGGGACTTTTTTTTTTCTTTTTGGGCACAGTCGGATTCACACAACATCCAGTGCTGAATATGCTGGATAAAAGCCAGGTCACAGTCTGTTCTGCTGACGGAGTGATATCTTCCTCACTGCCAGCTGAGACGAGGGCGAGAGAATCATCGGGACAGCAGAACTGTACCAGGCTCAGGAGCAGGAAGAAGACTAATCCTGGAGGGGAACGTGGCTGCACACAGTGAGTGACAGTCATATCTGGATAGAATTCACACTGGGTGTTATCACGCAGCACAGCAGGAGCTCTATCAGGGCTCCATCACAGTGTCACACAGCACAGCAGGAGCTCTATCACGGCTCAGTCACAGTGTCACACAGCACAGCAGGAGCTCTATCAGGGATCCATCACAGTGTCACACAGACAGCAGGAGCTCTACAATGGCTTCATCACAGTGTCACACAGCACAGCAGGAGCTCTATCACGGCTCCATCACAGTGTCACACAGCACAGCAGGATCTCTATCAGGGATCCATCACAGTGTCACACAGACAGCAGGAGCTCTACCATGGCTTCATCACAGTGTCACACAGCACAGCAGGAGCTCTATCAGGGCTTCATCACAGTGTCACACAGCACAGCAGGAGCTCTATCACGGCTCAGTCACAGTGTCACACAGCACAGCAGGATCTCTATCAGGGATCCATCACAGTGTCACACAGCACAGCAGGAGCTCTATCACGGCTCAGTCACAGTGTCACACAGCACAGCAGGATCTCTATCAGGGATCCATCACAGTGTCACACAGACAGCAGGAGCTCTATCACGGCTTCATCACAGTGTCACACAGCACAGCAGGATCTCTATCAGGGATCCATCACAGTGTCACACAGACAGCAGGAGCTCTACAATGGCTTCATCACAGTGTCACACAGCACAGCAGGAGCTCTATCACGGCTCCATCACAGTGTCACACAGCACAGCAGGATCTCTATCAGGGATCCATCACAGTGTCACACAGACAGCAGGAGCTCTACCATGGCTTCATCACAGTGTCACGCAGCACAGCAGGAGCTCTATCAGGGCTTCATCACAGTGTCACACAGCACAGCAGGATCTCTATCAGGGATCCATCACAGTGTCACACAGCACAGCAGGAGCTCTATCACGGCTCAGTCACGGTGTCACACAGCACAGCAGGATCTCTATCAGGGATCCATCACAGTGTCACACAGACAGCAGGAGCTCTACAATGGCTTCATCACAGTGTCACACAGCACAGCAGGAGCTCTATCACGGCTCAGTCACAGTGTCACACGGCACAGCAGGATCTCTATCAGGGATCCATCACAGTGTCACACAGCACAGCAGGATCTCTATCAGGGCTCCATCACAGTGTCACACAGCACAGCAGGAGCTCTATCACGGCTCCATCACAGTGTCACACAGCACAGCAGGATCTCTATCACGGCTCCATCACAGTGTCACACAGCACAGCAGGACCTCTATCACGGCTCCATCACAGTGTCACACAGCACAGCAGGAGCTCTATCACGGCTCCATCACAGTGTCACACAGCACAGCAGGAGCTCTATCAGGAAGTTTTAATTTGCCTGCTGGGGGGAATGGAAGACTGCTATTATAGAAATCTGAATCTCCAGCACAGAGCCCTAAGGTGGCTGCGTTATGCTGGCGCCGGCCCTGTTTACACTTGTACAAAAATAGAAGTGTAGTGCTAGGATAATAAATTGTATAGGATAAGCATATAAATATCATGTTCCCTAAATGGGAAAAATATTACAGCCTGAAATTAATGCAAAGAGATTCAATATATACAGTATGACACAGAACTGAGTCCAACATGAGAACGACCCCAAACACTCCTCCAAGACCACCACTGCCTTGCTAAAGTAGCTGAGCGTAAAGGTGATGGACTGGCCAAGCATGTCTCCAGACCTAAACCCTATTGAGCATCTGTGGGGCCTCCTCAAAGGGAAGGTGGAGGAGCGCAAGGTCTCTAACATCCTCCAGCTCCGTGATGACATCATGGAGGAGTGGAAGACGGAAGGTGGAGGAGGGCAAGGTCTCTAACATCCTCCAGCTCCGTGATGACATCATGGAGGAGTGGAAGACGGAAGGTGGAGGAGCGCAAGGTCTCTAACATCCACCAGCTTCGTGATGACGTCATGGAGGAGTGGAAGAGGACTCCAGTGGCAACCTGTGAATCTCTGGTGACCTCCATGCCCAAGATGGTTAAGGCAGTGCTGTAAAATAATGGCGGCCACACAAAATATTGACACTTTGGGCCCAATTTGGACCTTGTCCCTTAGGGGTGGAGTCACTTTTGTTGCCGGCGGTTTAGACATTAATGGCGGTGTGTTGAGTTATTTTGAGGGGAAGCAAATTTCCATGTTATACAATCTGTACACTGACTACGTCACATTGTAGCAAAGTGTCATTTCTTCAGTGTTGTCACATGAAATGATAGAATGAAAGATTGACACAAATGTGAGGGGGGGACTCACGTCTGGGAGATACTGTGTATATATATATATATATATATATATATACATACATATATATACATACATACACACACACACAGTGAGGAAAAGAAGTATTTGAACCCCCTGTGATTCTGCAAGTTCTCCCACTTCTCCATCATGGAGGGTCTGACATTCACATTGTAGGGCATTCCCACTCAGAGACAGAATTTTAAAAATAATTCAGGAAATCCCATTGTATGATTTGTAAAGAATGTATTTGTCTCGCACGGCTGAACAGAAGTATTTGAACCCCTGAGAAGATCCGTGTTAATATTTGGTACAGAAGCCTTTGTCTGCAATTACAGAGGTCAGATGTTTCCTGTAGTTCCTGACCAGGTTTGCACTGCAACAGGGATTTTGGCCGACTCCTCCACACCGATCTCCTCTAGATCTGTCAGGTTTCGGGGCTGTCGCTGAGCAACACGGAGTTTCAGCTCCCTCCAAAGATGTTCTATTGGATTTAGGTCTGGAGACTGGCTAGGCCACTTGATATGCTTCTTACGGAGCCACTCCTTGGTTCTCCTGGCTGTGTGCTTCGGGTCGTTGTCATGTTGGAAGACCCAGCCACGACCCATCTTCAATGCTCTGACTGAGGGAAAGAGGTTGTTGCTGAAAATCTCACAATAAATGGCCCCATTCATCCTCTCCTTAATACAGTGCAGTCGTCCTGTCCCCTTCGCAGAAAAGCCCCCCCAAGGCATGATGTTACCACCCCCATGCTTCACAGTAGGGATGGTGTTCTTGGGATGCAACTCATCCTTTTTCTTCCAAACATGACGAGTGAAGTTTAGACCCAAAAGTTCTACTTTGGTCTCATCTGACCACATGACTTTCTCCCATGTCTCCTCTGGATCATCCAGATGGTCATTGGCAAACTTCAGACGGGCCTGGACATGTGATGACTGGAGCAGGGGAACCTTCAGACGGGCCTGGACATGTGATGACTTGAGCAGGGGAACCTTCCGTGCAATGCATGATTGGAAACCATGACGGCGTAGTGTTCTACCGACAGTGACCTGTGAAACTGTGGTCCCAGCTCTCTTCATGTCATTGACCAGCTCCTCCCTTGTAGTTCTGGGCTGATTCCTCACCTTTCTTATCATCAGTGATACCCCACGAGGTGACATCTTGCATGGAGCCCCAGTCCGAGGGAGACTGACAGTCGTCTTTAGCCTCTTCCATTTTCTAACAATTGCTCCAACAGTTGATCTGTTTTCACCAAGCTGCTTGGCAATTGCCCCGTTTCCAGCCCTGTGGAGGTCCATAATTTTGTCTCTGGTGTCTTTTGACAGTCTTTGGTCTTGCCCATGGTAGTAGTTGGCGTCTGACTGACTGTGGGGTGGACAGGTGTCTTTAAAGAGCTCAGACAGGTGCTACTAAGTTAGATTAATGAGTGGAGTAGAGGTGGACTTTATAAAGGCACAGTAACAGGTCTTTGAGAGCCAGAATTCTTGCTGTTTCTCAGGTGTTCAAATACTTCTGTTCAGCAGTGCAAGACAAATACATTCTTTACAAATCATACAATGTGATTTCCTGAATTGTTTTTTAAATTCTGTCTCTCAGAGTGGGAATGCACCTACAATGTGAATGTCAGACCCCTCCATGATTTCTAAGTGGGAGAACTTGCAAGATCGCAGGGGGTTCAAATACTTCTGTTCCTCACTATATATATATATATATATATATATATATATATATATATATATTGTATACAGCCTGGGGGAGGGGTGGACTCACTTCTGGGTGATACTGTATACACCTGATGTGAAGGGGCACTCTGATGGGGACACCTGATGTGAAGGGGCACTCTGATGGGGACACCTGACGTAAAGGGGCACTCTGATGGAGACACCTGACGTAAAGGGGCACTCTGATGGAGACACCTGACGTAAAGGGGCACTCTGATGGGGACACCTGACGTAAAGGGGCACTCTGATGGAGACACCTGACGTAAAGGGGCACTCTGATGGGGACACCTGATGTAAGGGGGCACTCTGATGGGGACACCTGATGTAAGGGGGCACTCTGATGGGGACACCTGATGTAAGGGGGCACTCTGATGGGGACAGTAGCAGTGTGTACTGTATTCAGGTACTTTGGCAGCACTCCCCCTTGCAATGCTTCAACTTATCCTGTAAAAAATAATATATGCAGCAAAATTAATTAGTGATAAATTGTCCTTTGTATCTATTCCCGATATTCCCAATGAACACATATTGAATATGTGATTTGAATTGCACATCTATTTTGTTTCAGGGGCACAATGTCAACACTTATTGTACGACAGTTCAAGCACTCGGATTTTCCAGAAGTCAAAGAACTCTTCATTGAAGGATGTCACATACATGCGTACAGTACCTTTTACCAAGCTTTGAGGCTTCCTCACAACTGGCTCCTCATGTTTCTCGGATTCCTGCTCCCTCTGGTCACCGTTGGCTCCATCCTTCTGGCCATCTTGGATGTGGTTGTTGTGTTGGTTGTGCTTTGGCTGTGTGGAAGAAGGTTCTTCTACGGCTATGCCGCGCACGCTCTGGCGGACGACATGAAAGACATCCCAAAACATTATCTCCAGCGGGAAGGGCACAATTACTGGGTGGTGGAGTCTGACGGGGAGTTTGTGGGGATGGTGGCGGCCGTTCCCTCGTATTTACCCGGAGAAGAGAAAATCACAGAGCTCAAAAGAATGTTTGTGGTCCGCAGCCAACGGGGCAAAGGTATTTCTAAAGTCTTGTGCAGGACAGTCATTGACTTTGCCCGTAAGAATGGATGTAAGGCGGTGGTCCTGTCCACCACCACGGTACAGACCTCGGCTACAAATTTGTACAGGTCGATGGGATTCAGGTGTAGTCATACCAGCTACATGACCGGATTCACAGAGAGGCTGGTACAGCTGCAATGGATATATTTCAGATACGACATCCTCAAGAGCAAATAAAAAATGTGGCTTGGTCCAGACAAGGTCCTCACTGCATCCATTTATTCAAATATTTAACCAAGGGATGTGTAGCAAAGAAAGCTGAATAGTTACAAATAAATAAATTAATCAAAAAAGAGAACAAAAGGTCATTTTTTTTATTATCAAGGAAATTCTGGTCCAATTTTTTTTTTTTTTTTAAACGTTACCTGTGCATTTCTTGCCATTACCATGACCCACCAACAAAACCAACCCAACATAAATGATCTCAATCATGTGTACAGGGGAGCCTTCACTAAATGACATTCCATTCCAGATCCTCAGCCCACCAATCTGCAGCCAAATCCCCCCCTGCACAGCAGTCATTGGTTGCTAGGACCGTTGAAGGCCTAGCAACCAATGATGTAACATGTGTTCCCCACCTTCTGCACCAAGCTTCTCTGCCCAACTCGCACCCACTGCAGCATACTTCTCCCATCTTCCGCCCCCTGCCTAGAGAGACATACTGTATGCCTGTGTTGCCACTGTTCACTTTGATGGGCTCTACCAACCTGCACGCTGATGATCACAATGGATCCATTAAGATACTCTGATGGGGACACCTTATGTTAGGGGGCACCCTGATGGGGACACCTGATGTATAAGGGGCACTCTGATGGGGACACCTGATGTTAGGGGGCACCCTGATGGGGACACCTGATGTATAAGGGGCACTCTGATGGGGACACCTGATGTTAGGGGGCACCCTGATGGGGACACCTGATGTTAGGGGGCACCCTGATGGGGACACCTGATGTATAAGGGCTACTCTGATGCTATACAATTACGGCTGTAATGGTTCTTTCTAGCAATTAAGGGGCAATCCAGGGGTACAGTCTGGGTTTTGACTCTCTTTGTATATAAAGGAATATTTTTGGTGATAAAAAAATAAATAAAAGTGGCATTTTTTCCCTTATAAGATTTCATTTTAGTTGTAAATTTTGTGCAATTACCTTTATCCACCATCAAAAATGAAAACAAAATAATAATCTTTTCTACCCCTGACGTGCATAGGGATACCAGATACATGTGTATTATATGTTGTTTGTGCTGTAGTGAGGCCCACAAAGAATAGTTTGCATTTTGCCTTTCAGAAGACTTACCTGTAAAAGCAAAGGCCCCAAGCCCTGGAGGCCATCAGCTACATGCACCAGGCAGTGCAATCAGCATCTCACACTATATCCACTCTCCCCGGACCCCGCATTCACTATATCCGCTCTCCCCGGACCTCGCATTCACTATATCCGCTCTCCCCGGACCCCGCATTCACTATATCCGCTCTCCCCGGACCCCGCATTCACTATATCCGCTCCCCCCGAACCCCGCATTCACTATATCCGCTCTCCCCGGACCCCGCATTCACTATATCCGCTCTCCCCGGACCCCGCACTCACTTATATCCGCTCTCCCCAGGCCCCGCATTCACTACATCCGCTCTCCCCGGACCCCGCATTCACTAAATCCGCTCCCCCCGGAGCCCGCATTCACTACATCCCCTCTCCCCGGACCCCGCATTCACTACATCCGCTCTCCCCGGACCCCGCATTCACTACATCCGCTCTCCCCGGACCCCGCATTCACTACATCCGCTCTCCCCGGACCCCTCATTCACTACATCCGCTCTCCCCGGACCCCGCATTCACTACATCCGCTCTCCCCGGACCCCGCATTCACTACATCCGCTCTCCCCGGACCCCCCATTCACTACATCCGCTCTCCCCGGACCCCGCATTCACTATATCCCCTCTCCCCGGACCCCGGATTCACTATATCCCCTCTCCCCAGACCCCGCATTCACTATATCCCCTCTCCCCGGACCCGGCATTCAATGGAGAAGCTGCTGAAATGCATGGTAGTGCATTTTTGCTGCTGTGACGAAGTTCAGAAATATTATTTTATTTTTGTGTTGTTTTGTTGAAATCAACAAGTATGTCAGTCAGCTTGTCTATGAGCTCCTGTGCCCCACAGGGGGTGGGAGATGAGGTTGATCTATGAGTTCCTGTGCCCCATAGGGGGTGGGAGATGATGTTGATCTCAGTAGGAGGCACAGGCAGCACAGGGTCCTGTGGCTGTGAAAAGCCAGACGTGTCGGCACCGGGGACTTGAGGCTTAGTCAACTTAAAAGGACCATATAATGTCCTTATGGTGAGAGAAAACTCTCAGAACGAGCAGAGCATGAGGCAGGATGGACAGAGCAGCTCATGGCTGCAGGCCTCGCTAGGTGATGCATTGAAATGTGCTTTGCACTGCTGGGACTTGTGGTTTTACATTGCCTGTGCAGCTTTCTGGTCACTGGGACTCTGCTCTCCTCTCTGCTCTGCCTCCTTGCTGTGTGCCAACCCCTGTGCTGAGGATCCAACCTGGACTCAATCCTTGCCCACCACAGTTCTGGCTCCTTGCTGTGTGCCAACGCCTACACCGAGGATTAAACCCGGACTTAATCCACGCCCGCAAGATTTCTGCCTCGTTGCTGTGTGCCAACCCCTGTGCCAAGGATCCAACCCGGACTTAATCCTTGCCTGTCAGTTCTGCCTCTTTGCTGTGTGCCAACCCCTACGCTGAGGATTTAACCCTATTCTGCCTGAAACCCTTTCCCACAGACTCCAACTTCTGCGGTGCCCCCACCACTCTGTCCTATTGGCCCCATGGACCATCGGCCCCCTGTTGTCCCATATTGCCATCCTGAGAACCCTGCTGTATTGTTGTGTCTTGTGTTGTTCTGTGGACTAGCTGTCTTATTGTCTGCACCGCGATAAATGCCCGCATGTCGGGTTCTGTTTGATCTTTCTCCATGTGCTCTCTCTCTGCATTCCTAGTCAGTCACAGCCGTGTTTTGCATTTTTATATTCTGCCCAGCAAGAAAAAAAAAAGGCTGAACAAAAAAATCAAAAAGCAGTAAAAACGCATCAAAAATGTGTGTAGCAAAAAGCACTGAAGAAACCATCAAATGCAAAATGCACATATAGTTAGGGGATGGCTGCTCTTAACCACTTCCCTGGGAGCGCGCAGCACAACGATCCGGTGCCCATGGTGTCCTCCGGCCACAGTGGAACACTGATCGTCGGACGGGACCTCTGCTCAAGGTCCCAATCATGTGATCACTGATTGGCCAATCAGTGATCACATGCACAGTAGTAAGCAAGATCTCACTTCTGACATCATTGCTTACTACGTGTGAAATCTGTGAATGATCACAGAGGTCACATGGTACAGGGCCATTCACAACAGCCTTTCCATGTGGCAAGCTGTGACCAATCACAGCTCTCACAGTATTTCTCAATGGCTGCAGCAATGCAGCCAGAGAGAAGGAGAAATGATTGTTTTTACAGCCTTTATGGGTGTAAAAGCAATCAGTGTAAAAAAAAAAAAAATCTTCATCACTCCCCACAAGTAGTACAGTGTCACCATGGTGACACTGTACTGCTAGGGTGACAGTAAGCAAAAAAAAAAACAAATAATATAAAAAATAAAAAAAAAGTAAAAAAAGTTTAAAAATTATAATTTTTGGTTATAAACTAATTTGTTTTTTTTTATTTTTTACTAAAAAGATAATTGAATACATTTTGGCTAAGATTTATGAAGAAATATTATTTATTTGCAAAATTTTATAAGAAAAGCACTTTTTTTCAAACTTTTTGGACTTTTTAATTTATATAGTAAAAAAAAAAAGATAAAAATCCCAGTGGTGAATAAATACCACCATAATAAAGTTTTATCTGTCTCAAAAAAATGCTAAAAAATTCATCTGGGTACAGTGTTGCATGACCGCGCAATTGTCATTCAAAGTGTGATAGCGCTGAAAGCTGAAAATTGGCCTGGACTGGAAGGGGGTGAAAGTGTCCGGACTGGAAGGGGGTGAAAGTGTCCGGACAGGAAGGGGGGGGAAAGTGTCCGGACAGGAAGGGGGGGGGAAGTGTCCGGACAGGAAGGGGGGGGGGAAAGTGTCCGGACTGGAAGGGGGGGGAAAGTGTCCGGACAGGAAGGGGGGGGGAAAGTGTCCGGACTGGAAGGGGGGGAAAGTGTCCGGACTGGAAGGGGGGGAAAGTGTCCGGACTGGAAGGGGGGGAAAGTGTCCGGACTGGAAGGGGGGGAAAGAGTCTGGACAGGAAGGGGGGGAAAGTGTCCGGACTGGAAGGGGGGGAAAGTGTCCGGACTGGAAGGGGGTGAAAGTGTCCGGACAGGAAGGGGGGGGGGAAAGTGTCCGGACAGGAAGGGGTGGGAAAGTGTCCGGACAGGAAGGGGGGGGGAAAGTGTCCGGACTGGAAGGGGGGGAAAGTGTCCGGACTGGAAGGGGGGGAAAGTGTCCGGACTGGAAGGGGGGGAAGGAGTCTGGACAGGAAGGGGGGGAAAGTGACCGGACAGGAAGGGGGGGGAAAGTGTCCGGACAGGAAGTGGTTAAGAGCTGTAATTCCTAAACCCCTCCCCCAACGTGGATGTATACACCCTCATATTACACCCGAGAGTGCGCACTGTCTGCCCATATCCATTATAGAACTAGAGCTGGAATATGTTTTGGTAAATACCTGAAAAAAACTAAAGTTGTGCCCGTGTCCGGATATATATGGACCTGACTGTATATGCACCAAGCCTAAGAGAAAACAACGGAGTTGGCAGATGCTTTCTGGCATCAAAAAGTTTTATTGTCAAAGAAAAAAAAAAAAAAAAGAAGTTACATACATAATACATGGATACATGGTGACATGACAATGTAACATTGTACACCGGGTGAGGTCATCCAGCACAGGTCAGGGTCACAAATAATAGCGGCGGATGTTTTCTGGGATGAAAAACTGGCTCAGCAACCTGAAAGCAGCGGCCGGCGAGGAGAGCAGCAGAAGGGTTAATACTTGGGATGATCTACAATGTAACGCTCTTCAACTGCCTCTGTAGGCTGCGGTGAGGTCACATGACACTTTAGAGTGGGCGTGGTCAGGAACTGTACAGGACGTGGAAACGTGTCCACACTGCCGATCGAGTATGTATAATGTCTAATACACAATGGGGGGGAACTGGAGGGAGAAAAATCTGCTGCAGCTCTGCCTAGAAACCAATCAGCTTCCAGGTTTTATTGTCCAAGCTTCATCTAACAAACTGAAGGTAGAAGCTGATTGGCTGCCTTGCTCAGCTGTACCAGATTCTGAGTGCTTTAGATTTAGGCTCCATGTACACTGCGGCTGATAAACGGATGTTCAGGAGCTTTTCTGTGTTTTTTTCAGCAGCCCCTGAGCTCTCCCTAATGTCCTCCTCTGTGTCCGTGTACACATTTGCGTTTACAGGCAGTTGAGTTAACAGTTGTTTTTTTGAACGCAGAAAACTTGCATTCAGGAGTAGATTTTATAAGCATTTCAAACGTGTAAACGCGGCTAACCGTGTTTATAAGCATTTACAACATTTTTTAACTCTTCCATTTCCAGATGCTGTCCAGAACCTTTTTTCATCATGAAAAATACATGGAAAGCATTTTCCCGGGACTCAGATGGACCCGGCACACCGTACTTGGAGGTTTTGCATGAAAGGAAAAATGTTAGACGCGGCTGCAATAATTTCTGCACAGAAATGAGCCGGAACATCCAAACACCACAGAAAAATAATAAAGACAGCTAATCTCAGCACATACCGCTCTCTCTGCTTCTGCTCTCTCCGCTTCTGCTCCCTCCGCTTCTGCTCTCCCGCCTCTGCTCCCCCCGCTTCTGCTCCCTCTGCTTCCGCTCTCCCAGCTTCTGCTCTCCCCGCTTCTGCTCCCTCCGCTTCTGCTCTCCCGCCTCTGCTCCCCCCGCTTCTGCTCCCTCTGCTTCTGCTCCCCCCGCTTCTGCTCTCCCCACTTCTGCTCCCTCCGCTTCTGCTCCCCCCGCTTCTGCTCCCACTGCTTCTGCTCTCCCCGCTTCTGCTCCCCCCGCTTCTGCTCCCTTTGCTTCTGCTCTCCCCGCTTCCGCTCCCCCCGCTTCCGCTCTACCAGCTTCCGCTCTCCCTGCTTCCGCTCTCCCTGCTTCTGCTCCCTCCGCTTCTGCTCCCTCCGCTTCTGCTCTCCCAGCTTCTGCTCCCTCCGCTTCTGCTCCCTCCGCTTCTGCTCCCTCCGCTTCTGCTCTCCCCGCTTCTGCTCTCCCTGCTCCCTCCGCTTCTGCTCTCCCTGCTCTCCCCGCTTCTGCTCTCCCTGCTCCCTCCGCTTCTGCTCCCTCCGCTTCTGCTCTCCCCGCTTCTGCTCTCCCTGCTCCCTCCGCTTCTGCTCTCCCCGCTTCTGTTCTCCCTGCTCCCTCCGCTTCTGCTCTCCCCGCTTCTGCTCTCCCCACTTCTGCTCTCCCTGCTCCCTCTGCTTCTGCTCTCCCTGCTCCCTCCGCTTCTGCTCTCCCCGCTTCTGCTCTCCCTGCTCCCTCCGCTTCTGCTCTCCCCGCTTCTGCTCTCCCTGCTCCCTCCGCTTCCACTCTCTCTGCTTCTGCTCTCCCTTCTTCCGCTCCCTCCATTTCCGCTCTCTCTCCGCTTCTGCTCTCCCTTCTTCCGCTCCCTCCATTTCAGCTCTCTCTCTGCTTCTGCTCTCCCTTCTTCCGCTCCCTCCATTTCAGCTCTCTCTCTGCTTCTGCTCTCCCTTCTTCCGCTCCCTCCGCTTCCGCTCTCCCTTCTTCCGCTCCCTCCATTTCCTCTCTCTCTGCTTCTGCTCTCTCTATTTCTCTCAAAATGTCTGAAATAGTTATTTCCTGTTTTCAGTACATTCTGGGCATTTTGGAAGATCTCCTGAGGTTATCTTTAAAAGACGCTTCTAAATGCAAATGCGCATAAACGCGGTATGCAAACACGGCTAAACAGATGTTTTTTAACCTACGTTTTTCAGCAGTCAGTTTCCATCATTCTGAAGTGTCCCGTACACATGGAGCCTAAGGCTGGCCATACATTATACAATTTTCTTACAATTTTCTGTCCATTTTCCATTATTATACAGTATTTATAAAGCGCCAATAGTTCGTTCAGCGCTGTACATTACAATGGGAAACAGAACATGCAACAGTACAGTAACAATACAATGCGATACACGAGGGGTTTGAGGGCCCTGCTCCTTGGAGCTTACAATCTAGGAGGGAGGGGATGGTGGCACAGGAGTAGATAGCTGTGGGGGATGGAGTGGTAAGAAGAGTGGAGGAGATCAGCAATTACAGGGGGTGAGGTAGGCTTCCCTGAAGAGATGGGTTTTCAGGGTGCGCCTAAAGGAGAGGAGAGTAGGTGATAGTCTGATGGATTGGGGTAGGGAGTTCCAGAGGATGGGCGATGCCCTGAAGGCAGGCATAAGAGGAGGAGACCAGGGAACTAGAGAGAAGGAGGTCTTGTGAGGAGCGGAGTGTGCGTGTTGGGTGGTACTTGGATATTAGGTCAGTGATGTAGTTCGGGGCAGTATGGTGGACGGCTTTGTACGTCAGTGTTAGGATTTTGAATTTGATCCGTTGGGCAATCGGAAGCCAGTGGAGAGATTGGCAGAGGGGGGTGGAGGACACTGAGTGGAGGGATTGGCAGAGGGGGGTGGAGGACACTGATTGGAGGCCAGTGGAGAGATTGGCAGAGGGGGGTGGCGGACACTGAGTGGAGGCCAGTGGAGGGATTGGCAGAGGGGGGTGGAGGACACTGAATGGAGGCCAGTGGAGAGATTGGCAGAGAGGGGTGGCGGACACTGAGTGGAGGCCAGTGGAGGGATTGGCAGAGGGGGGTGGAGGACACTGAATGGAGGCCAGTGGAGGGATTGGCAGAGGGGGGTGGAGGACACTGAATGGAGACCAGTGGAGGGATTGGCAGAGGGGGGTGGAGGACACTGAATGGAGGCCAGTGGAGAGATTGGCAGAGAGGGGTGGCGGACACTGAGTGGAGGCCAGTGGAGGGATTGGCAGAGGGGGGTGGAGGACACTGAATGGAGACCAGTGGAGGGATTGGCAGAGGGGGGTGGAGGAAACGGAGCTGTTGGAAAGGTGAATGAGTCTGGCAGCCGTATTCAGGATAGACTGAAGCGGGGATAGCCTGTGGCGAGGCAGGCCAGTGAGGAGGGAGTTGCAGTAGTCGAGTCATGATATGATGAGGGAGTGGATGAGCTGTTTAGTGGTTTCTGGGGTTAGCAACGTGCGGATTTTGGCGATGTTGTGGAGGCGGAGTCTGCACGAGTTTGTTAAAGATTGGACTTGGGGCTGGAAGGATAGGTTGGAGTCCAGAATGACACCAAGTACTCTGGCCTGTGGGGCGGGCCTGATGGTGGCATTGTTGGACGTGCTGGAGAAGTCAGTGGGGGGGGGGGGTGTCCGGGCTGGGGGGAAGACTAGGAGCTTGGTTTTGGAAAGGTTCAGTTTGAGGAAATGGAGTGACATCCAGTCTGATATGTCGTTCAGTAGGCTGGTGATTTGGGCGGAGACTGAAGGGGTGAGGCGAGGGTCGGAGACTGAAGGGGTGAGGCGAGGGGGCGGGGTCTGAAGGGGTGAGGCGAGGGGGCGGGGACTGAAGGGGTGAGGCGAGGGGGCGGAGACTGAAGAGGTGAGGCGAGGGGGCGGAGACTGAAGGGGTGAGGCGAGGGGGCAGAGACTGAAGGGGTGAGGTAAGGAGGTAGAGACTAAAGGGGTGAGGTGAGCGGCGGAGACTGAAGGGGTGAGATGAGGGGTGAGATAGATTTACATGTCGTCGGCATAGAGGTGATAGTTGAAGCTGTGTATGAGTTGGCCAAGGGAGGAGGTGTAGATGGAGAAGGGGCTCGAGGACAGAGCCTTATTATACAGGGCCCGCCTAATTGGATACAATTCAAAGTGTTGTTAGTTTGACCTCCTAGTATAGGAGTTATAATCTCAATATAATATATATAATCTCAGGAAAATTGTATAATGTATGGCCAGTCTTAGTAAATCTCCCCCCGTGCATGAATCCTCTTGTCGATGTTTAGGCTCCATGCACACTGGGGAGGTGTTTTAATAACGTTAGTAACGTTCGCTGTGTAAATTCATGTTAAAAAACAGAGTTTTTCAGCTTTTTTTTAGCATCTTTGTATTCACGTTTAGCGGCATTTTGCATTTGTTTGCATTTTTTTTAGAGGGTTTTTTTTACCGGTTTGGGACTTTGACCCAAAAAATATTTTTTTTTGTAAAAAAATGCAAAAAAAACGGGGAAAACGCAGCTAAATGTTAATGCAACGCTCTTAAAAAAAAAAACTCTCACACTGAAAAATGCAGCAAAATGTGGTAAATCGTGGCAAACCGGTGTTTTTGGACTTTTTTGACCCCCCCCAAAAAAAAATTTGGGGTTAAAAAAAATGCTAAAAAAGCAAACATGAAAAAAACGTGGCTAAATGCTTATGCAAAAACACTGAAAAACTTGCGTATTTAACGTTACTTTACACATCCAACGTTACCTGCATTATTATAACGCCCCCCCCAGTGTGCATGGAACCTAAAAAAACTCTAGTTCTGGGTTTTTTTCCACCCAAAAAACGTTGATTCCAGTCTGTGTGGACATGGACACCGAGGATAACATGCTGGGGGTAGATAAAAACGCCAAAAGCCAAAAATAGCCGCTGTAAAAACGTCCCGTGGCACTCGGGACATTTTGATAACTCTGGTAACGTTAGCGGTCATGGTAACCACATGCTGCCCAGCCACTGTATAAATACGTTGGCAGGGCGGCACGGCTGGGCAAAACCACGTTTTAAAATGTGTGTTTTTAAAACAGGTAGGGGGCGCGTGCGAGGCGCCCCGCCGCCCTACCTGTCCCACCGATCACAGCCGTGGATGTCAGTCGCCGGGTCACAGCCGGTCATTACCGGCTATGTCCTGGCGATTAGCGGCAATCGCTGACAGAGAGCAGGACTGCAGTAACTGTGCTTTCTGTCAGTTCCCTGACAGCTCCAGGACACGCTGATCAGGACAGAAGAGTTTCTCTCTCCCGATCAGCGGTGTTCCCTGCAGTACACACCCCGCCCCCTAGTAAAACACTCCCCTCACACAGATAACCCTTCCCTGAATAATAAAGTTAACCCCTTCCTCCCCAGTGCCATTAGTACAGTGTCAGTGTTTTTTTCTTTTGCACTGATCACTGTATTAGTGTCACTGGGGATGTCAGTGACCCCAAGTCAGTTCCCCCCCTAGTGTCAGAATATCCGCCGCAGTCCCGCAGTTCCGCCATAAGTCGCTGATCGCCGCCATTATTAGTATAAAAAAAAAATTAAAACGCTATAACTTTCACGTAAACCAATTAATTTACAATTACATATTAAATTGGGCTTTTTTTTTTAGCAAAGACATGTCGCAGAATGCATTTTGGCAGAAATTTATGACTAAATTTGATTTTTAAATTTTTTTTTACTGGACATGTTTTATAGCAAAATGTCCAAAATATTGTTTTTTTTTCCTCAAAATTGTCAGCCTTTTTTTTATAGCGCAAAAAATAAAACCGCACAGGTGAACAAATACCACCGAAAGAAAGCTCAATTTCTGGGGAAAAAAGGATGTAAATTTCATTTATGTACCGTATTGCATGACCGCGCAATTGTCCGTTAAACTAGCACAGCGCTGTATAGCAGAAAAATGGCGTAAATTGCAGTATCTATCCCATAGTTTGTAGACGCTATAACTTCACACAAAGCAATCAATATACACTTATTGGGATTTTTTTTACCAAAAACATGGAGCAGAATACATTTTGGCCTAAATTTATAACTAACTTTGAGTTTACTGTATATTTTTTATAGCTGAAAGTAAAAAAATATTGTTTTTCTTCAAAATTTTTGGTCTTTTTTTGTTTATAGCATGAAAAAATAAAAAGCGCACAGGTGATCAAATACCACCGAAAGAAAGCTCTATTTCTGTGAAAAAAAGGACGTAAATTTCGTTTGGGTGCAGCATTGCATGACCGCGCAATTGTCAGTTGAATTAGTGCAGCGCCGAGTAGCAAAAAGAGGCGTGGTCATTAAGGGGGGTAAATCCTCAGGAGGGCAAGTGGCTAAAAACCCAAAGTTTTTAACTTGTTTTTGCATGTTTTCCCACGTTCGTGTTTTTTTTTTTTTTTTTACACGAGGAGCATACAATCTAAGGTCCCTAATTCACATTCATACATACACATACTAGGGACAATTTACCTATCAGCATGTCTTTGAATGTTCTCCCTGTGCCTGCATGGGTTTCCTCCAGGTACTCCAGTTTCCTCCCACACTCCAAACTCCAGGCAGGTGGTGCTGTGGTTGGGATTTGAACCAACGACCCGAGTACTGCCAGGCGGAAGTCCTAACCATTTAGCCATGGTGCTGCTTTGGGCTGTTAGCATTTTCAGCATCTAAGAGCAGCAATAACAAAAAGTCTTTTTAGCATTTTCCCAGCAGAAAAAAAAAATGCTGAACTCTACTAAAATGCTTCTAACAACTTTTTTCCCCTCTACATGTACTGTAAAAAATATGCTGCTAAACCGCTACAAAAAAAAATTGCCCAAACCAGCATTTTTTTAGCTTAAAAAAAACCCTGTTCGTGTGCATGGAGCCTTACATAGGGAGCAGGGCAGACATATGGGGTCACCATAGCTATAAGCTGCTGTCATCCCAATCCTGCTTTCTTCAGACCAGGAAATGTGTGTACCTGATGAAGTGTCTCGGGGGGGTCTAAACCACGCAGCATGCCTTCTCTAGAGGGGGGGGGGGGGGCAAGAACTTCAACGCCCATAAGGATGCTTCAAGGTAATGGGAACTACAACTCCCAGTGCTGGGAATCCTTGCATGTCATAAGGGTGGGACTACAGATCTCAGCATGCCTTGGTGTTGGTAGGGGGGCTACAAGTCCTAGCTTGTACAGTGGTAGAAATTCTGCAATGCCTCGGGGGGGGGGGGGGGGGATTCAACCCTCAGCATACCATGGCAGGGGAAGTGCCAGTCTCAAATTGAGCAATGCTAGAACTTCCTGCCTATCCTGGGGGATAGAACTACAAATCTCAGCATGGCTTAATGTTGGTAGGGGGACTGCAGGTCCTGCAAAGAAATTTGTGAAAAGAGATTCACAGAAAAAGCGGCTACATTATGGACAGAATGCGATACTCAGAAAGAATTTCCCAAAATTTTGCTTTATTACACATTAATAGTAGACACTCGGGCAATCGCCCTGGTTTACCATCACCTCAGTATGAGACAATATACACAGACCTAAAACCATTTAAAATGACACCAAGACCGGTCTGGATATATATGTGCTGCAAAGGCTGTGACAACCGTAGTCTAGAGCATTTGCAGCACCACACATTAGTTACACTCCCTGTAGGAGGTATCAAAAATTGTACCATAGGTATATAATATCACATGTTATGCAAATAGGCAAATCCAGTTACCACGTGGAGAGAAACATAACCCTAAGCCTACACAAGGCAATATGGGTAAAAAACTGGAATGAGAAAAGGGGGGGGGGGGGAAATACAGTATACCCCAATAATGTAATGATGGATTCAAGCAGTACAACCCTGTAAAGGCACATGTGGTTGGGGCCCATCTACCCGTAGTAGACGCAAATAGTTGCAAAGATTCTTATAGATGGAAGAGTCCCTGTTGATGTCTTGATGGAGAGATGGATGCAAATAGCAGAGGCCTGCTTTATATGGTTTCTTCACCACAACATGTGGACTGCTAACCACTTTAATATTTGAGATAGAATGAGATCCAATGGCTCTTCCACCTGTTGCAATGTATGTTGTATGCCTTGTATCTAGATAAAGAATCATAATGTCCCCGTCCTGTAATCAGACAAATGATATGAGGATAGTCACTCATGGTCCTCTCACTTTGATGTATATATAGTATAAGTAACAAGGAGCCTTCTTCATTAGTCCTGTAACAGTCCACTCACCACCTGTGCTATGGGTAGTAGAAAACAGAAGTATCCTTCATAGGTACTGCCGTGTTGATCCAGGGAACTACCGCTTACATCAGCCGACATTTCGCGGGTTCCGACCTCTCCATGGCGCCTGTACAGCTTTTGCATGACTCATGGCATGTGAAGATGGCTGCCTCCTTGTAGGTCGGCGTGCATATCGCCAATGCGCATGACCGGAAGTGACGTATCTGACGTATGACGTCAACGCGTTTCGCCGATGGGCGTATCTCACTCAGCTTCGTCGGGACCAATGAGATTCCTGCCTTTCAGCTTCCTGTTTATAGTGGGTTGAAACCCACCCACGTATGCAAATTATTAACCTGCAGCTATTCTCAAAGGGAAAAAGGCTAATTATTTAGCACAGCAGCTGGTCATTCATCATATTTAAAACAGCAGGCAACAAGACATATCAAAGAGAGGAAAGGCTTATCATGTTCTATTGACATAAAAGGAGATAAATAATTACCGCAAACTCACCAGAAGATGGTGATATTAATTAGGAAATCCCTGTATAAGGCTATTTATCCACAAATACCTGGAAATCACACTGAGCATTTATTAATAGAGATGAGCGAATTATTCAAAAATTCGATTCGGCTGATTCGCCGAATTTGAGGAAGAAATTTGATTCGATGCGAATTTATTCGCTGAGAATTTAACTTATAAAAAGGGTTTCTAGGCTTCAGAGAGCCTTTATATTAGTGCAGAACACTGTACCTTTAATTTAAATGCCCTTGGAGATGAGGAAGGAGAAGGAGAAGGATGAGAAGAAGGAGAATAATGAGAAGAAGGAGAAGGATGAGAAGATGGAGAAGGATGAGAAGAAGAAGAAGGATGAGAAGAAGGAGAAGAATGAGAAGAAGAAGGATGAGAAGAAGAAGAAGGATGAGAAGAAGAAGAAGGATGAGAAGAAGGAGAAGGAGAAGGATGAGAAGAAGGAGAAGGAGAAGGATGAGAAGAAGGAGAAGGAGAAGGATGAGAAGAAGGAGAAGGAGAAGGATGAGAAGAAGGAGAAGGATGAGGAGAAGGATGAGAAGAAGGAGAAGGATGAGAAGAAGAAGAAGGATGAGAAGAAGGAGAAGGATGAGAAGAAGAAGAAGGATGAGAAGAAGAAGAAGGATGAGAAGAAGAAGGATGAGAAGAAGGAGAAGGATGAGAAGAAGAAGAAGGATGAGAAGAAGAAGAAGGATGAGAAGAAGGAGAAGGATGAGAAGAAGAAGAAGGATGAGAAGAAGAAGAAGGATGAGAAGAAGGAGAATTCCAAGCCGGCAAAAAGTGTATCTGCAGAGCTCCGCTATTTCTTAGCGGAGCTCTGCAGATACACTTAGCGGAGCTCTGCAGATACACTTTTTGCCGGCTTGGAATTCTTCTTATTTTCATCCTACTTCTTCTTCTTCTTCTTCATCCTCATCCTCAGAAGAAGAAGAAGAGGATGAGGATGAGGATGAAGAAGAGGAAGAAGAAGTAGGATGAAAATAAGAAGAATTCCAAGCCGGCAAAAAGTGTATCTGCAGAGCTCCGCTAAGTGTATCTGCAGAGCTCCGCTAAGAAATAGCGGAGCTCTGCAGATACACTTTTTGCCGGCTTGGAATTCTCCTTCTTCTCATTCTTCTTTTCATTCCTCTTCTCATTCTTCTTTTCATTCTTCTTCTTCTTTTCATTCTTCTTTTCATTCTTCTCATTCTTCTTTTCATTCTTCTTCTCATTCTTCTTTTCATGAAGAAGAAAAGAAGAATGAGAAGAATGAAAAGAAGAATAAAAAGAAGAAGAAGAATGAAAAGAAGAATGAGAAGAAGAATGAAAAGAAGAATGAAAAGAAGAATGAAAAGAAGAATGAGAAGAATGAAAAGAAGAATGAGAAGAATGAAAAGAAGAATGAAAAGAAGAAGTATTCCAGTACAGCAAAAAGTGTATCTGCAGAGAGCTCCGCTATTTCTGACAGTTCTCTGACAGTTCCTTCACATTTACAGCGGTTGAAACATTGTATCTGTTTCCGAATAAAAACATCTGTATCCTAAATGGAAACAAATAGATACAATGTTTCAACCGCTGTACATGTGAAGGAACTGTCAGAGAACTGTCAGAAATAGCGGAGCTCTCTGCAGGGACACTTTTGCCGGCTGATCGGGAAAAATCCGATTCGCGCACCCGAAGTATGCTAATATTCGGATTCGCCGCGAATCGAATTTTTCCTGAAATTCGAAACGAATTCCACTTCGCCTGGTTCGATTCGCTCATCTCTATTTATTAACATCCAGCTATTCTCGATGGAGGAAGGGGCTAATTACTTAGCACAATAGCTGATTTTTTATCACATTTCAACCGACGGGCAACTGGACACATCAACAAAAGGGAAGGCTTTATTAACATTAAAGGAGATAAAAAAATTACCACAAAATGGCGATATTAATTAGGGAATCCCTATATAGGGCTATTTATCCAAAAATACCTGGAGGTCACACTCAACATTTAACCCCTTTGGGTACAATGTATCAAGTTTATATATCCAATATTTTTCCTTTCTTAATAATTCTTTATCAAAATCACCTCTCCTTTGGGGAAAATGAAATGCATAGAAACCTTTCACTTTTGTACCATCCAGTTTACCTCCATGATGCTTAGCATAGTGTTGAGCTAAATTACTTTCAGGGTCATTGGATCTGATGTCTCTAAAGTGTTCGCCTATTCGTACTTTAAGTTGTCTTTTAGTTTTACCTATATACATCTTTTTGCAAGGGCAAGTCAATATATATAATACTCTAGCTGTGGAGCAATTTATTATACTTTGAATTTTATAGTGAGTACTATTTTTTGAATCACAGAAAAAAATCTGTGCGATCCACAAATTTACAGATCTGACATTTTCCACATCTATACATCCCTTTTGTACGTGACTTCAACCATGTTGTTTGCTTTAACGGTTGATAGTCGGAATGAATAAGGAGGTCACCAAGACTTGGTGCTCTTCTTGCTACCATTTGGGGGCGCTCACCTACAATTTTACTCAGTTTGGGGCATTGGGTTAGAATCTTCCAGTGCTTTTCTAATATTTGTTTCACAGCCTGCCATTGAGATCCAAATTGAGTTATCATTCTAACAGGTTGCTCACTTAGTTTAACCTTCTCTTCCTTGTTTGGGGATAATAAACTCTTACGGTCAGTTTGATATGCCCGTCTCCGAGCTCTTCTAATCTGAGAGTGAGAGTATCCCCGTTCTCTAAACCTTTTATAGAGGTCCTGCGCTTCCATCCTAAAGTCAATAATGTTCGAGCAGTTTCTCCGACATCTCAGAAACTGTCCTACTGGGATTCCTGTAATCACTGAACGTGGATGATAACTTCTGGCCTCTAATAAGGTATTAGCTGCAGTTGGTTTTCTAAACGTTTTAGTAAGGAGTCTCTTGTCCTCAAGTCTAATTTCAAGGTCAAGAAAAGAAATACATCTTTCATCAAACACATATGTGAGTCTAATATTGAAGGAGTTTTGATTTAATTCTTCCAGGAAAAGTTTTAATTCCTCCGATGTTCCTCTCCATATAAGGAGAATATCATCAATATATCTCAACCAAATCTGGGCATGTGCAAGAAACCCTGCTGACCTGAAGACAACCTGCTCCTCCCAAAATCCTAAGTGTAGACACGCATAGGCTGGAGCCCATGGTGCCCCCATACTTGTACCTCTGATCTGTTGATAAAAGGTATTGTTAAATTGGAAAAAATTATGTCGTAATGCAAAGTCCAGTAACTCACTAATAAATTCATTTTGTCCCCCCAAAGTGGGGTATATTTTATCAAGAAAGTGAAAAATCGATCTTAAACCACATTCATGTGGGATAGATGTATAAAGTGACTCTACATCTATTCCAACTAGAATAGAATTTTCGTTTATTATTAAATTTTCAATTTTGGCTAATAAATCTCTTACATAAGAGGATAGATTAGGGACCATATCTTTGAGGAATAAGTCAATATATTTCCCTGTTTTATCTAAGGGACCATTAATGGCAGAAACAATAGGTCTACCAGGTGGGTTTTCTTGATTCTTATGTATTTTAGGGATGATATAAAAGGTAGGATGATTAAATTCCTCAATTCTTAAATATTCAAACTCCTATTTAGTAAGAAGACCCGCCTCTTTACCCAGCATTAGCATAGAATTTAATTTTTTCACCACTACAGGGAAAGGATTAGTAGTTAATTTTCTATATGTAGATGAATCCCCCAAAAGGTGCTTCACCTCTTTGACATAGTTTTGTTCATTTAAGATAACTACATTGCCCCCCTTATCACTTCTCTTAATAACTATATTTTTGGTCTCTTTTAGTTCTTTAACCTCCCTGGCGGTATGATCATGTCAGGAATTTTGTGCTGAAAGCGGTACCATTTTTTTGCATGGAAATATGTAGTTTTTTATTGTAGGCTGTAATTTTTAGGAATAACTCACTGAAATCTATCCGAAAAAGAGTCTAGTAAACATCCCGGATATGATAAAACTTGAAACATGAAATCATAAATTATAATTTAATAAATAATCATAAAAAATAATAATATAATAATAATAAATTTAATTCAATAATATAATCAAACCAAAAACACAGAAATGTGAAATACAGAGGCAAATTCGCACATCGCTGAGCAAAGTCGCAAAATCGTTTTCAGTGTCTGATGACGAATTTCCCCCACAAATCATTATCACTCAATTCTGCAAGTGATTCTGATTTACTATCGCTGTTCTAAAACCGCTTTTGACGTAAAGGGATGCTTTTTGGCCGCCATGGACTTTTCTAAGTTTCCAGGCAGAAAGAACAGTCAAAATGCAGGCAGGGCGCCGGACAAAGCAGTGGGGACAAAATGTATGTGAAATGCAGTGAAAAAGCAATGACAGCAAAAATGTCATTTTTTAAAAATTTCAAATTTCCCGCCGGTTCCGCCGCCCGAACGTTCCGACGTCACGGGGACCGGAACACGGAAGCCAGATGCCGGCATCCGCCGGAGGAGATGGACGGGGACGCTGCAGGGGACCCATCGTGGGAGCGAAGGACAAGGTAAGTGCTGCAGGGACCCCCAGAGAACGCTGCATGGTAAGCCCGAGTGTAGCTCGGGGGGGTTACCGTTCTTGGTATAGAAATTCTACCCCGAGCTACACTCGGGAAAACCGCCAAGGAGGTTAAGGGCTTTTCTTTCCTTTTTTGTAAGATTGTCACCAATTGGCATTTTCCACTCAAGATTTTTAAGGTCATCTGCAACTAAGTCCAGAAATGCCGATATCCTCATGTTGGAACGTATTTTAGGCATTTTTGTCGATCTAATATGTAGATCAACTTTTCTGATCACATCATTGTGATTATCCAATTCTGGTTCATTCTCAGCACAATCATCACTTTCCTCCATGAGAGATATCAGCATATCGAGCATTTTTCGATCCTCCATGGAGGAGTCCGAACCCATATCCTCCAACATAGTGGGGTTACCATGTATCAATCTTAGAAATACTTTTCTCAAAAATAAGTTGACATCTTTAAATACTCCAAACTCATCCATGGGGGTCACTGGTGAAAAGGACATGCCTTTATTCAACAAGGTGATGTGTTCTCCTCCGAGTGGAAAATTAGCCAAATTGATTACCTTCTTATCATGGGTGATTTCATCAACTACCTTTTCTGACTTCTTGTTCTGCCCTTGTCCTCCTGATGTTTGTTTTTTAAGGATTCCTCTATTTTCTTTTTGGTTCCTCTTCCCATTTGAGATTGATTGGTTCGGGGAAGTTCCCCAGGACTGCAGGTCCTACTCTGTGTATTGCTAGAAACATCTGCATATCTCAGGGATGGGACTGCCAATCCTTGGTAGGGGGACTGTATGTCCTGGAGGTGGATTACAAACCTCAGCATGTCTTGGTAGGGAGACAAGTCCCAGCTTGTGCAGTGCTAGAAGTCTCTTCGCATCCTGGAGGTGGGACAGCAAATCCCAGCCTGACTTAGGGGACTACAAATCCCAGCCTGCCTTGAGGGACTACAAATACCAGCCTGCATTGAGGGACTACAAATCCCAACCTGCCTTGGTTGGGGGGCTGCAAATTCCAGCCTGCCGTGGTTGTGGGGGGGGGCTACAAATCCCAGCCTGCCGTGGTTGTGGGGGTTACAAATTCCAGCCTGCCTTGGTTGGGGGGGGCTACAAATCCCAGCCTGCCTTGGTTGGGGGGGGGCTACAAATTCCAGCCTGCCTTGGTTGGGGGGGGCTACAAATTCCAGCCTGCCTTGGTTGGGGGGGCTACAAATTCCAGCCTGCCTTGGTTGGGGGGGCTACAAATCCCAGCCTGCCTTGGTTGGGGGGGGCTACAAATTACAGCCTGCCTTGGTTGGGGGGGCTACAAATTACAGCCTGCCTTGGTTGGGGGGGCTACAAATTACAGCCTGCCTTGGTTGGGGGGGGGCTACAAATTCCAGCCTGCCTTGGTTGGGGGGGTGCTACAAATTCCAGCCTGCCGTGGTTGGGGGGGCTACAAATTACAGCCTGCCTTGGTTGGGGGGGGCTACAAATCCCAGCCTGCCTTGGTTGGGGACGGCTACATATCTCAGCCTGCCGATAGTAAAAAAAAAGTGTCGGTAATATCTGATACATGCAAAGTTGGGTCTCTTAGACTTTCATGCAAAATCGCCTCCTGGTAACTTCAATGCAAAATTGTGTCTCATAGACTTTCATGCAAAGTCAAGTTCCCATTGATGTTAAAGCAAAAATGCCCCCTAGTGACTTCAATGCAAAATTACCAGCTGCATTAAAGTGGAGCTCCACCCAGAAGGGGAAGTTCCGCTTTAAAGACTGGTCCCCCACTCCCCATTAAGGATTGGCACCTTTAGGAAGTGGGGGGGGAGTGGGTATCTGAAATAGACAGGTACCGGCTGCCACTTCCACTGCGATCGCCTAGGCAATCGGAAGTTGTCCCCCACCCCGCCCCGTAGTCTTCTGGGACAAATGACAAGTCCCAGAAGAGTGCGGGACCATTCACAAAGCGCAGCGCTTCACACGCATGCACAGTGTGCTGTGGAGTCGCAAGCTGTCACAGCCAGGGGCCCACACTGAAGATGCCGGCGCCGGGAACACCGGACGGCTGGTGAAATGGGCTGCGGGGAGGACACTGCAGGATCAAGGGAAAGATAAGTGGCTGTTCTTTAGCCACTTGTCTACCGGGCGCTCTCACCCCCTTCCTGCCCAGGGCCAGCTTTCAGTGCTGTCACACTTTGAATGACAATTGCGCGATCATGCAACACTGTACCCATATGACATTTGTATCTTTTTTTTGAGACAGACGGAGCTTTATTTTGGTGGTGTTTAATCACCTCGGGTTTTTTTTTTTTTTGCTAAACAAACCAAAAACTACTGAAAATTTTGAAAAAAAAAAAAAAGTTTTTTCTTCGTTTCTGTTATAAAATTTTGTAAATAAGTGATTTTTCTCCTTCACTGATGTGTGCTAATGAGGCTGCAGTGATGAGCACTGAAAGGCAGTACACATACAGTTGCAAGAAAAAGTATGTGAACCCCTTGGGATTACGTGGAGTTTTGCATGAACTGGGCATAAAATGTGCTCTGAACGTCATCTAAGTCACAACAATAGAAGAACACAGTCTGCTGAACATAATACTACACAAACATTAGATGTTGCCATGGTTTAATTGCACATAACATGTAAACATTCACAGTGCAGGGAGGAAAAAGTATGTGAACCTTTGGACTTAATAACTGGTTGACCCTCCTTTGGCAGCAATAACCTCAACCAAACGTTTCCTGTAGTTGCAGATCAGACCTGCACAACGATCTGGAGTCATTTTGGACCACTCCTCTTCACAAAACTGTTTCAGTGTAGCAATATTCTTGGGATGTCTGGTGTGAATCGCTCTCTTAAGGTCATGCCACAGCATTTTAATCGGGTTGAGGTCAGGACTCTGACTGGGCCACTCCAGAAGGCGTATTCTGTGCTGTTGCAGCCATTGCTTTGTTGAATGACTTGTATGCTTTGGGTCATTGTCCTGTTGCATCACCCATCCTCTGCGGAGCTTCAGTTGGCGGACAGATGGTCGTACGTTTTCCTGCAAAATGTCTTGATAAACTCTGGAATTCATTTTCCCATCAATGACAACAATCCGTCCAGGCCCTGAGGCAGCAAAGCAACCCCAAACCATGATGCTCCCTCCGCCATGTTTCACAGTGGGGATGAGGTTTTGATGTTGGTGCGCTGTGCCTTTTTTTCTCCACACATAGTGTTGTGTGTTCTTCCCAAACAACTCAATCTTGGTTTCATCTGTCGACAGTATATTTTGCCAGTAGTGCTGTGGAACATCCAGGTGCTCTTTTGCAAACTTCAAACGTGCTGCAATCTTCTTTTTGGACAGCAATGGCTTCCTCCGTGGTGTCCTCCCATGTACTCCATTCTTGTTTAATGTTTTCCTTATTGTAGATGTGTCAACAAAAATGTTAGCATGTGCCAGAGATTTCTGTAGGTCTTTAGCTGACACTCTGGGATTCTTCTTTACCTCATGCAGCATTCTGCGCTGTGCTCTTGCAGTCATTTTTACAGGACGACCACGATTAGGGAGAGTAGCAACAGTGCTAAACTTTCTCCATTTGTAGACAGTCTGTCTTACCGTGGACACAGGAACATCAAGGCTTTTGGAGATACTTTTGTAACCCTTTCCAGCTTTATGCAAGTCAACAATTCTTGATCGTAGGTCTTCTGAGAGCTCTTTTCTGCGAGGCATGGTTCACATCAGACAGTGCTTCTTGAAACCAGTAAACCCAAAACAGGTGTGTTTTTTAAGGGCAGGACAGCTGTCAGCAACACATCCAATATCATCACACTGATTGGAGTCAAGGTTGGCTCACTCCTGGCTCCAATTAGCTCTGGGAGAAGTCATTAAGCTAGGGCCTCACATACTTTTTCCTCCCTGCACTGTGAATGTTTACATGTTATGTGCAATTAAACCATGGCAACATCTAATGTTTGTGTAGTATTATGTTCAGCAGACTGTGTTCTTCTATTGTTGTGACTTAGATGACGTTCAGAGCACATTTTATGCCCAATTCATGCAAAACTCCACGTAATCCCAAGGGGTT